>NC_057752.1:9631349-9634167 GCF_004010195.1 Chiloscyllium plagiosum
ACTGGGACAGCACTACTATTATAGGACAAGCCAAACAGAGAACAGCCAGGGAATTCCTAGAGGCATGGCACTCATCCACAGATTCAATCAATAAGCACATCAACCTGGACCCAATATACCGGCCACTGCAGCGGACAGCTGGAACTGACAACCGGAAGCGGCAGATTCAAACCACTACAAATGCCGGAGGAAAGATCACAGAAGTGCTTCACAGCAGGATGTCACTGAGGATGTCACCTAGACAGGGGACGAAATGTCTGCAACACAAATTCATAGGACAAACAGGAAGACAGCTAACGATCCGTATCCATGAACACCAACTAGCCACGAAATGACACGACCAGCTATCCTTAGTAGCCACACACGCAGATGACAAGCAACATGAGTTCGACTGGGACAACACTACTATTATAGGACAAGCCAAACAGAGGACAGCCAGGGAATTTCTAAAGACATGGCACTCATCCACTGATTCAATCAATAAGCACGTCGACCTGGACCCAATATACCGGCCACTGCAGCGGACAGCTGGAACTGACAACCGGAAGCGGCAGATTCAAACCACTACAAATGCCGGAGGAAACATCACAGAAGCGCTTCACAGGAGGCTCCCAAGCACTGAGGATGTCACCTAGACAGGGGACGAAACGTCGGCAACACAAATTCCCAGCTCGGCGAACAGAACCACAACAATGAGCACCCGAGCTACAAATCTTCACAAACGTTGTCTTCAAAATTATGAGAGGATAAATACTGATACTTTGATTTGCTGGCTGAATGATTCAACATTTTCTACCACAAACCACTACTCAAGCAGAGCCTTTGCTTTTCTTTTAACGTTCTACAGATTAATAATTACTCACCTTACTGAGTTTCTCGATTTGACGATTTAATTCAGCAATGCTGGCAGAAGGATGATCATCCATCTAAGAAGGGCAGTTGAGAGGCATATATTAACAGCGAGAACTAACAGATACACCGTCTTATTCATTGTTTTAGACTCAATTCTTTTGCTGCAGTTTTTTATTCTTAGTTTTCTGACCTATCATTCTCTGCACCACAAACCTCAAGCAAGCTGCTTGTGAACTGACCGTGAAAAAGTGCTTATCAATTCGGATGAAATTTATAACATCATTCCCACGGCTCAGTAGGATGGCTGGTGTGTGTATAATGAAAAAATATTGCTGAGACGCATTTGGAGGCTTCCTTACAAGATTCAGCTCAAAGCAATGTTCAGATAGTGTAGACAGAGCTTTACCCTGTGCTGTCCCTGAGAGTGTTTGATGGGGACGGTGTAGAGGGATCTTTATTCTGTATCTAACCCTGTCCTGGGAGTGTTTGATGGGGACAGTGTAGAGGGAGCTTTACTCTGTATCTAACCCCGTGCTGTCCCTGTCTCTGGGAGTGTTTGAGGGGGGGACGGTGTAGAGGGTGCTTTACTCTGTATCTAACCCTGTGCGGTCCCTGTACTGGGAATGTTTGGGGGGAGGGGAGAAAACAGTGTAGAGGTAGCTTTACTCTGTATCTAACCTTTTGCTGTCGCTGTCGTGGGAGTGTTTGAGGGGGACAGTGTAGGGAGAGCTTTACTCTGTATCTAACCTCATACTGTTCATATCCAGGGAGTGTTTGATGGACACTGCATAGAGAAAGATTTACTGTGTGTCTCACCCTGTGCATCAAATATTTTCCAGAGTGATCTGCAGAGAAGGGTGTTTTCAGGGGTTGGTGGTAGAGTGACTTCAGTTCACTTTTGTATACCTGACAGTACCAATCACAGACAGCCGCTAGAGGAAGTGTTCCTATCTTTGCTGCATCAGCTAGGGAAGGGATATTGCATAAAAAGGAAACTAGACAAACGGAAAAGGAATAATTGGTGGTTTAAGGAAACAGCCTAAAATATAATTTAACCTTAATCATTCCATCAATCTTTCTTTCTGATGATTTATCTTTTGTTTCCTCCTTCACACTCTCCTCGGCCCTTGTGCTTGCTGCTATACTGTTGTGGCCTTCTTCAGAACAGAGGCCTTGCTTTCGCCTCTTGCTGTCCACAATGCTATCGGCCTCCTGAATTCCTTTCTTCTTTGCCAGAGCTCTCTTTAACCTACCAGGAGAAATGAACAATTTTTTTTTAAAAAAGGCCTTTCACCTCAGTTTGTGTCCTGTTAACGATATGCAGGGAATCAGAGCCCAGAGCTTGGTGGTTGTCTGTAATGCAGTGTGGCAAGAATAAGACAAGATCTTCACTTGTGGCAAGGCTGACAAACAAAACAATTCGCTGCATGCAAGTAACTTGAAATAACGCCAACCTACCAGTTTCTCCCTGTCAGGAATCTGCCGCAAGGGAAGGCAGGGGTGCAACAGTAACGTAGGTGGATGAGCAAACCCAGGCCAATGCTCTGGGGACAGAGGTTCGAATCCCACTATAGCAGATGGTGGAATTTGAATTTTTTTTAAAAACTGAAATAAAGAGCTTGCCTAATTTGCAATCTTGTTGATTTGTCTTAAAAAACCCACCTTGTTCACTGTGCCCTTTAAATAAGGAAATTTGCCATCCCCACTTGGCCTGGCCTACGGATGACCAGCAATGTGTCTGACTCTTAACTGCCCTTTGGGAAATTAGGGATGGACAAAAAAATGCTGCTCTGGCCAGTGATGCTTACATCCCGTGAACAAATAAAAAAAAACATTTTTGCACTACAGCAAGGAAGCTACCAGAATAAACCAATTGTGGGCTTAGGTTGGGGGTGGCGCGAATCATACATATATATATATATATGATTCGCGCCATATATATATATATATATATATATACACACAC
>NC_057752.1:9634173-9641607 GCF_004010195.1 Chiloscyllium plagiosum
ACACACACACACACACACACACACACACACACACACACACACACACACACACACACACACACACACACACACACACACACCCTGGGTAATGTCTCTGCCCTAACCTAGTGGCTGCTGAGGCCAATTGTCATCAGCTCCCCCTGCCCTGCTGAGATCTGCCAACCCAGGCCTGCGATTGAACCAGAAACCTTTTGGTGTCTATGGCTCTGCAATGCTTCAGGCAACACATGACCCAGCAGGAGAACGGAGATGGTGATTTGTGACATTGTGAGAATTCTGGATTGGAGGAGACACTGAGCTTATGGAAAAAAGCTTAATTAACAGCTAGTCCTGCTGCAACACTTGGTTAATGAGTGTGTACAAAAGAAAGTATATATGAGTTCAGAACTGTCACACATACCGAGGAAATGAGCATTTGATGATGATTCATAGCTTGAAAAATGGTCAGAGTAAGAAGGCACCAGAGTACGATCTAGGTTCACATGCACAATTCAGCACTCTGTTAATCATAGAATCCCTACAGTGTGGAAACAGGCCCTTCGGCCCAACAAGCCCATACCAACCTACTCTACATTTACTCCTAACTAACACATCCCTGAACACTACGGGGCAATTTATCATGACCAGTTCACTTAACCTGCACATCTTTGGATTGTGGGAGGAAACCAGAGCACCCGGTTGAAAAAAAAGCAGACACAGGGAGAATGTGCAAACTCTACACAGGCAGTTGCCCAAGGCTGGAATCGAACCCAGGACCCTGGTGCTGTGAGGCAGCAGTGCTAACCACTGAGCCACCGTGCCCACACCCTCAATCTTAAGTTGCCTCAATCTTAATGGTGCCACATTGGAAGAGGTACTCAACACCAGAATGTTTCTCGTACCAAAGGCTTCGGAGGCAGATTATAATTAAAAACCAAGGTCCAGTTATCGCAGCCTCCTTGTCACACATGGTCTTGACCAGCTCAGACACCAGACTGCATGTCACTCATTCATTTGCTGTTGTTATCACAGTTTCAGTGTTGCATTGGGACAAACAGGAAAGAGAATATGAATTAGCATACTTTGTTTTGAGAAGGAATCCCTGAGGTCCAGATCCACTCATTATGATAAAACCTTTTTTGGTGCTTCTAAAGGGACTGGAAATGGAATACCTTACCTCCTCAGTTTGCCATCCACGATCCACTTGTTCTTCCGAATGTTGGCACGATGATCTATGTTTTTATCTATTTCCCTGCACAGATCAAATCAAGAGCCACGCTTTAATATCATCGCTTTCTTCATGCTTTGCATATTGTCTTTAGATTCTTTTTCTCAATTATCTAGTTCCTTCTTCCAGGTTCTCCATTCCGATTAGCTGTTTTGAGAGCAGCCATTGCAGCTATGAGGAGTTTGGCTCAGGCCGGTTTCTCCTCCAATAGGCTCCTAACCCAACTTACAAAGCAGAAGAATAAGGGCTCACACTCACTCAAGTTAGGCACCAATTTCAACCGTGTTGGAACTAGCCCAGAGACAAAATGCAAAATCAATTCAGTCACTGGAGCCTGGACACTATGAAGGGACAGCTCCAGAAGAGACACCTGAACTGTTCTGGTAATTCACACCAGAGCCAGCAAGAGAGAAAGTGACAAAGATCTGCTAACTCAGTACAGACTATGAAATGACTTCGAGAAGGGCTCATGCCCGAAACGTCGATTCTCCTGCTCCTTTCCTTGGACCTGCTGCGCTTTTCCAGCAACACATTTTCAGCTATGAAATGACCTCTCCCTTTTTCAAAAATGTGTCAGCGGAGCCAGTATTAACTACAATCAATGGCTGGCTCTTCTGCAAGTTAAGCAAGTACCACGTTTTGCCTCCTACCTTATCACTATGCTGCTCCCCAGCAGCTCATTGACGAGGAAGGCTAGCACTGCTGCCTTTTTCTCAGAGCAGTGTGCCTGGAATGATTTGCTTTTCAGCCCTTCACAAAGCTCTGTTTCAGCACCGTAAGACTCCAGGAAAATCCGCAGCACTTCTGACACATTATCCCGGTTGATTCCAATATCACAGATTCGCTGCCCAAGAAATGTTGCTGACTGGAAAAGTGAAGGATTTGATTGATGACACACCATATATGGGAAAGCTACATATACAACATGTAAAATATAAAGCTTGCTTCAGCTCAATATGCAGGACTATAGATCTTGGAATAGTATAGCACAGGAACAGGCCCTTCAGCCCACCATGTCTGTGCCAAACATGATGCCATTCTAAACTAATCCCATCTGCCTGCACATGGTCCGTATCCTTGACCGTTCATTTGTCTGTCTAAATGCCTCTTAAATGTTGCCGTCATATCTGCTTCTCCCACCTCCTTTGGCAATACTTTCCAAGCACCTACCCACCCTCCTTTTAAAAAGACTCTGACTTACCCATCTTATCCATACCTCTCAATTTTATATGCTTCTATCAGCTCAACCCCTACCCTCCTAAACTCGAGTCAAAACAATTTTTGAAAAGCCTTTCACCTCAGTTTGTGTCCTGTTAACAATATGCAGGGCATCAGAGCCCAGTGCTTAATGGACTCAGGGACTTGCATCCACCCCAAGATCCGTTCTTGTATCAATGCCACTACAGGTCCTGCCACTTGCTGTATATTTTACTCTTGCATTTAGCGCCCCCAAAAATGTCTCACCAACTCCATCTTTCTCTGCCCAACTTTCCAACTGATCTGTATGCTGCTGTATCCTTCGACAACCTTCCTCACTATCCGCAACTGTTGTCCATGTTGACAACATCCACTGCCCTGCTCTCATCAATCAACTTTGTCACTTCTTTAAAAAAAACTCAATGAAATTTGAGACAAGACCTTCCCCCTTACATGCTGACTATCCCATACAAGTCCATTCCTTTCCAATAATAGAATCTTGTTATACTGTAAGGGATTACACAGGAGATAACATATATGGTGAAGTCTTAATGCACAATAAACAATGCTCAAAAGGTTGAAGGAGGAGACGAAGAAGGAGGAGACGGAGGAAACGACGGAGGAGGAGACGACGACGACGGAGTGTGTGTGTGTGTGTGTGTCTGTCTGTCTCTCTCTCTCTCTCGGTGGTGGGGGCGGGGGGGGTAACTGGGATTTCTAGGACCATAGCAGGTCACAGAGCGAACAGCTAAGATTACAAATTTCTTAATTAGAAGGAAGACTCTTTGCCAATTCACCCTACCAAGGCCCTTGCTTATTTAAAAACCTCAATAAACTCTCCTCTTAGACTTCTCTGCTTCAGTGTAAATCAGATTCTCAAATTTCTCTGTATAACTACAGTTGCCAACTTTCGCATCATCCTGATGAACCTATGTTGTCCACCCTGTGTGGCTCTAATGTCTGCGGCTCTCAAAACCTAGCTGTCACTGAACACGGTCTTCTACTAATGTATTACATTTTTGGCTTTGTGCTTTTCTATAGGTCTTCACTGAATTTATAAAAGCTGAAATGCTACCGTATTTACAGCTTTACCTTTCTACACTTCCAGAATATTATATATCGGAATCCCTTACCACTGTGTATTCCCCATTCAAAATGTATTGTTTCACACTTCTCTATATAAAAAAAATGTTCGTCAACCAAAACATTTGTTATATGTTCGCCCATTCTGTTTTAGATTAGATTCCCTACAGTGTGGAAACAGGCCCTTCGGCCCAACAAGCCCACACCGACCCTCCGAAGAGTAACCCGCCCAACCCCATTTCCCTCTGACAAACGCACCTAACACTCTGGGCAATTTAGCACGGCCAATTCACCTGATCTGCACATCTTTGGACTGTGGGAGGAAACTGGAGCACCCGGAGGAAACCCACGCAGACACGGGGAGAATGTGCAAACTCCACAGACAGTCGCCCAAGGCTGGAATTGAACCTGGGACCCTGGTGCTGTGAGGCAGCAGTGTTAACCACTGAGCCATCATGCCACCCCACGGTGTATGGTGTATGTCTTGGATGGTGTATTCCATCACACTCCTGACTTGTGCCTTTGTAGATAGTGGACAGGCTTTGGGGAGTGAGGTGGTGAAGGACTTATTGCAGGGTGTGTCACCTCAGACTTGCTCTTTTAGCCACTGTATTTATATGGCTAGTCCAGTTCAATTTCTGGTCAATGGTAGCTCTCAGGATATTGATAGTGAGGGAAAATCAGTAACAGAGTGATGGCTGGATTCTCTCTTGTTTGAGATGGTTATTTCCTAGTACTTGCAGGGTGTGAATTTTACTAGCCACTTATCAGCCCAAGCATGGATATTTTCCAACTCTTGATGCATTTGAACATGGACTGCTTCAATATCTGAGGAGATGTCAATGGTGCTGAACATTGTGCAATCAACAGTGAACATCCCCACTTAGAGTCATAGAGATGTACAGCACAGAAACAGACCCTTCAGTCCAACCCGTCCATACCAACCAGATATCCCAACTCAATCTAGTCCCACTCCATACCAACCAGATATCCCAACCCAATCTAGTCCCACCTGCCAGCACCCGGCCCATATCCCTCCAAACCCTTCCTATTCATATACCCATCCAAATGCCTTTTAAATGTTGCAATTATACCAGCCTCCACCACTTCCTCTGGCAGCTCATTCCATACATGTACCACCCTCTGCATGAAAACATTGTCCCTTAAGTCTCTTTTATATCTTTCCCCTCTCACCCTAAACTTATGCCCTCTAGTTCTGGACTCCCCCACCCCAGGGAAAAGATTTTGTCTCTTTACCCTATCCATGCCCCTCATAATTTTGTAAACCTCGAAATTGTCACCCCTCAGCCTCCGACGCTCCAGGGAAAACAGCCCCAGCCTGTTCAGCCTCTCCCTGTAGGTCAAACCCTCCAACCCTGGAAACATCCTTGAAAATCTTTTCTGAACCCTTTCAAGTTTCACAACATCTTTCCGATAGGAAGGAGACCAGAATTGCATGCAATATTCCAATAGTAGCCTAACCAATGTCCTATACAGCCACAACATGACCTCTTAACTCCTATACGCAATACTCTGACCAATAAAGGAAAGCATACCAAACGCCTTCTTCACTATCCTATCTACCTGCGACTCCACTTTCAAGGAGCTATGAACCTGCACTCCAATGTCTCTTTGTTCAGCAACATTCCCCAGGACCTTACCATTAAGTGTATAAGTCCTGCTAAGATTTGCTTTCCCAAACTGTTCTGACCTTATAACAGAGGGTAGGTCATTGATGAAGCAAGTGAAGATGGTTTAACACCTACCTAATGCCCACCACGTTAATAAAATTGAACAGAGCTGATATATAATTAACACTGAGCTTTGTGGGTACAGTATGTCCAACCCATTTCCAACTGGAGCAACACTTATTGACCCTAACTCTCATTTCTGTACCCATCAGCCAACTTTCTCTCTGTGCTGCTACATTTGGTTTGGTTGGAGAATTTGGAACACAGTCACTTGTTCAGTCTCCATACCTGGTATTTATGTGGCAATCCTGGATCGAGCACTGCAATCTGGAGTAATCGAATGAGCAGATCCTGGATATCAGCCATATTGTCTCCAACATTCAGCAGCCCTTCCTGGAGTGTATTCAAGCTGGGCACATCCCTGCTGGGGTCGAAGCCGAGCACCTTGCCATAGTTGTGCAAAAACTCAATGACTATGAGACAGTTAGAAAAGGCACAGCCAGAAAGCACCAGGCCTGGAATGGGGACAAACTCCGGCAAAGGCTGGAAGAAAAATGGAGGACTATCTATGAATATGGCAGAATTGCATACCCAGGTAACCACACCATCTCCATTATTATTGCATGGAGTAACAGTAAACCTACAGAAATATCTAAAGCAAAGTTAAACAGCTCCTTCAATATTTGACACCACCACAACTCTAAATTCACTAGCTCCTTATCTCCCTTCCTTATCTGAGGGTACTGACTCACTGGGTTAAAGTGTTATGGTTAGGGTTCCCAATCCTGGATTAATTCCTGGAGACACCAGGATGCTTCATTTTCATTTCACATCCATCCAGAGTTGGCAATACCTCTGGTATCTCAGCCAAGAAACCATTCTCCAAGAAGCCTCAAAAGTGAGTAGGTCATAGAACTCTCAACAATGAGCATACCACAGTCAAGAGCAATAGCAGAGAAAGCCACATTTTGTCTGCACATGCAGACATTCTAGTATTGCGTAAATGAGTAATGATCATCGCATCTCTGAGCTTTTCCGCTCCTAACCTCAGGAATGTTGAGCTTGCTTGTATCGCCCCAGATCAGCCAGTTCAGTCACTAAACGGTGCAACAGCAAACAGCACCAACCAGAAACGGTGCCAGGTTTGAATCCTGTTTTGTGGCCAGATCACTGGTTTCACCCAAAGTACTAGTTCAGGTACATTGGGCACTACAATGATCACTTGGATTAGGTTATGGAACAATCAGTCAGGGTTCCCAGTCCTCAGTCCTGACTGACTCTCAGCAGGCATGGTGTGTAGAACAGAATCAGGTTCAGATGACCAATATTGTTGAATGGCCTAGTGACACTTGCTTTCTAAGCTTCCAGACGATGTGCAAACACTTAAATGATGTACTAATTTCATTCACTAAGTCTGACAGTCATAAACATTTTCTGATAATAAAATTGAGGGAAAATAATGAATGCTTGGACTCAAAGGAGTAATCACTGTTTTACATAGCATGTACTATATGAGCCTGACCTTTTCCTTTCGCAGTTGGCTCTAGGTTTGGTGTCAGGTAGAGGTTTACCTTGTGATCAGTTAAATACAGGTCTTCGATGGGTTTCTTCATCTCCTGCCCGAGCTGCAGCTTCTGCTGTTTCCCTTTCAGTTTCTGCTGCTTCCTCTTTTGCTTGTCCTTCTGATCCTTTCTCAACCTTTGGGCTTTCTGCAGCTTCTGCTCTGGTTCAAGTTGAGACTGTCCCTGTTATACAGGGATGAAAAAACAGCATTAGAGATTCACTACATCTTTTCCTTGACAATTGACTCTTGCTGTTGACTCTAGTTGACTCTTGCTGACACACATGCACACTTGCTGTCCGCTCTTCCTGTGTGAATCCAGGCACATGCTAGTGGTCTATTTGACTCGAGAGGCTTAACCCAATCTTGAACCAAGGATTTAACCTCGAACCTTCAGATCTATATGGCTGCTACATGCTGTGCTTACCAACTGAGCCATTCAGGGAGTCAGACTGCAAATTCACCATCATCTGTCGAGAAGCCGGGAATCCCATAGGCATGATCAAATTAAATGGGAGAACCTGCCTGAAGGGCTGAATGGTCTTCCTCTGTTCTTATGCCAGTGTTCTACTGGGCTCTGTAAACATGGAGTCAAGATTAGAGTGGTGCTGGGAAAGCACAGTGGGTCAGGCAGCATCCAAGGTGCAGGAAAATCGATATTTCAGGCTAAAGCCCTTCATCAGCAATGAGGCTGG
>NC_057752.1:9642038-9700852 GCF_004010195.1 Chiloscyllium plagiosum
GTTAAGAGTGCAATAGGTGGATGGAGGTGGGGGTAAAGGTGTTAGATCAGAGGGGAGGGTGAAGCAGATAGGTGGGAAGGAAGATGGACAGGTCATGGGGGACGGTGCTGAGCTGGAAGGTTGGAACTGGGGTAAGGTGGGGGGAGGCAAAATGAGGAAACTGGTGAAGTCCACGTTGATGTCCTGGGGTTGAAGGGTTCCGAGATGGAAGAGGAAATTTTCCGGAGTTGTCCCAGCAAATACAACAGGATCAGCAAAGTAAAACCAACTGGCAATAAATTGTTACAGGGCCATGATTGTTAACAGTGAGAGAGGACAACTGAAATTACAGACAATACGCAGCACAGAAACTAACTACTCAATCCAACCAATCTCACCAAGACTCTTGGAGGTAGGGGTTGGGCTGGTTACTGCTGGTTAGATACACTCTCTCGGTACTCAGTCATACAAAACATGACAGTACCACACTCAATCACTGGTTTGTGCTGAATTAACAAGCCTCAGCCTGACTGACCTTAGTATCGGGCACTAAAGCAAGAGAGAAACAGCTAAAGCTGTATCCCGATGCATTAGCCAGTCCATAGGTACAGAATAGACCTTTGAGGGAAGTGGTAGAGAACTGGTAGAACCTGTGGACATGTATCCCAGTAAGTCAGGCGTTTCAAGAATGGACAAAAAAAGGGCAAGCCTTACTTAAGCTGGATAGGTTCAAACAGCATCAGCTTACGATTGCATCCACTGTCAGAACCAGTGTCAATCAGAACTTGAGTGGGGAACAGACCAAACCAATGTACATTCTTCCTCTTTGCCTAGGATGTCAGAATCAGGCACTTAGCAACACAGGTTAGATGTAAATCCGAGTTTTCTCTGGACTGCCTTAGCCCCGATCCCAGAAAACAACCATATAGTAACGTCAGCATGGCAATTTACCACACAAGCTGCTCTTGCAGCTTCTCGGACAAGGTTGGCCAATTAGTGTTAATTAGAAATGAATTCTGTTTTATTTCCAGCACACTCAGGTCTCCAGGCAACTGGGTTGAAAACCCAGAGCAGTACATTTCATGTGGAAGTTGTAGCAGTTGTCAGACTGAGTGGCTTTACTTCCATCAGGTCAGGTTGCACTGAATTGTGCCAGCTGAATTCTTATATTACCAAAGGTTTTTCATTTCAAACACAAACAAAAATAGAAATTGCTCAAAAATCTCAGCAGATCTGGCAACATCTGTGGAGAGAAATCAGAGTTAACGTTTCGGTTCCAGTGACCCTTCCTCAGAACTGATGGCAGCGAGGAAAATGTTGCCTTTTATGCTGAAGATAGGGCTGGGGGATGGCGCTAAGGGGTAAATGATGGGTGGAGATAGAGCCCAAAGAGAGAGAAGAACAATTGGGCAGACAAAGGAGTGGATAACAATCAGGCTGGGAGGTTTAATAGCCGAAGGGCCTGTACTGCAACTTTCTATGTTCTATTAATGGGGACTATTAGTGGCTGACACTAGGTTGTGTGTAATAGCAGACCATGTGATAACAAGGCGTGGTGTGTAGGGGCTGGGGGAAGGACATGGGAGAAGGTGCCACAACCCCTAAAATTGCCAAACTCGATATTGACCCAGAAGGCTGGAGAGTTCCTAAGTGGAAAATGAGGTGCTGTTCTTCCAGCTTTCACTGAGCTTCACTGGAGCACTGCAGCAAGCCTGAGATAGAGATGTTAGTCAGGGAACAGGGTGGTGTGTTAAAGTGGCAGGCAACTGGAAGCTCAGGGTCTTTTTTGCAGGCAGAAGGTAGGTGTTTTAGACTAGATTACTTACAGTATGGCTCAACAAGTCCACACCGACCCTCCAAAGAGCAACCCACCCAGACCCATTCCCCTACATTTACCCCTTCACCTAACACGACAGGCAATTTAGCATGGCCAATTCACCTAACCTGCACATTTTTGGACTGTGGGAGGAAACCGGAGCACCCAGAGGAAACCCACGCAGACACAGAGAGAATGTGCAAACTCCACACAGACAGTTGCCTGAGGCGGGAATTGAACCCAGGTCTCTGGCGCTGTGAGGCAGCAGTGCTAACCACCGTGCCGCCCATATTCTGTGAAGCCGTCACCCAGTCAGCATTTTGTCTCCCCAATTTACAGGAGACCACATTGTGAGCAGCAAACGCAGTAGACAAGATTGTGAGAAGTGCAGGTAAAGTGCTGTTTCACCTGGAAGGTATGTTTGGGGCCCTTGGATAGTGAGGATGGGCAGAGGAAAATGGGCAGGTTTACACCTTTGGCAGTTGTAGGAGAAGGTCCCGGGGGTGGGGGGGGGGGGGGGGGTGGGAGTTGGTGAAGGAGGAGTGGACCAGGCTGTCCCGGAGAGAACAGTCCTCACAGAAGGCTGACAAGAGAGAGGTGGGGAATATATGTGTCTGGTGGTGACATCTCATTGGCAGGAATGATGGCTAATGATCCTCTGGATGTGGATGCTAGTGGGATGGTAGGTAAGGACAAGGGGAACACTATCACTGTTGTAGGAGGGAAGAGATGGGGTGCAGGAGATGGGTTGGACACGGCTGAGGGCCCTGTCAATAACAGTGTTGGAGAAGCCTCGGTTCAGGAAGAAGGTGGACATTTCAGAGGCTCCCTTGTCAAAATTGGCCTCGTCAGGGCAGATGCGATGGAGATGGAGGAACTGGGAGAGTGGAATAGAGTCTTTACAGGAAGCAGGGTGTGAGGCTGTACAGTCACGGTAACTGTGGGAGTCAGTGGTGGATATTGGTGGCCAGCCTATCCCCAGAAATAGAAACAGAGATGTCGAGGAAGGGAAGGGAGGAGTCAGGGATGGAATTTCAATTTTAATTTCAAACCTTTTGCTTCAACTTATTCAGCAAGGCCTTCAGCTTCTGCTTCTCTTTTTCATTCAGAATAGCTGGAAAAAAAAAATATCAAAAAGAGAATTGCATTAATCAGCTTTCAAGTATACTGCATCCAATCTAACTGGAAAATGAAGGGAGTGGGAGAGTTGGGGGCTGGCATGGAATGGGTATAATGTGTTCAGCTACCTGTTTATAGACTCTTAGAAAGAGGCTACTCAGCCCATCAAGTCTATACAGACTCTCCGAAGAGCATCGCACCCAGATCCAGACCCCCACTACACTATACTTGTAACCCTGCATTTCCCATGGCTGATCCACCTAGCCAACACATCTTTGAACTGTGGGAAGAAACCAGAGCGCACAGGAAGAATGTGCAAACTCCACACAGACAGCCGCCCAAGGCTGGAATCGAACCTGGGTCCCTGGTGCTGTGAGGCAGCAGTGCTAACCACTGAGCCACTGCGCTGCCATTCATCCACCTGCATGAATCCGATAGCAGGTGGCTGATCTGTTTTAGGCCCTTACTGTGCAGAATCTCTGATTCATGTGACAAATGCCACTTTTTGATATGTGAGGGGTGGGGGAGGCGTAAGAGAGGTAGCTCTAG
The DNA here is from genome assembly GCF_004010195.1 of Chiloscyllium plagiosum. Lineage (NCBI taxonomy): Eukaryota > Metazoa > Chordata > Chondrichthyes > Orectolobiformes > Hemiscylliidae > Chiloscyllium > Chiloscyllium plagiosum. Next base: position 9,645,502 of record NC_057752.1, read on the forward strand.
TTAAACTGTTACGGGTCAGCACCTCTCGCTGACTGAGGAGACTGGGCATACAACCTCCTCTTTGGCTTCTAACAATGCCGTCCCGTGACCAGCCTTTAAAATGTGAGTGTGAGTGAGCTCCAACCAATGACACCTCCCTCTGGGCAAGCATGGGACCTTAATTGCCCTGCTCAGATAATAAGCAATCAGGAAGCATTCGAATGCAATAAAATGTGGGCAATCTTTCAGCAAAGTCAAACCAGAATTTATAATCGCCTTAATTATAAGTAATCTGTTTCTTGGGCTTCCTTGTGAAATATGGAGCAAACTGTGGAAGGATCCATTACCAAGAATTCCCAAGGGAGGCTTTCAACACTCAATACAGTTTCAACCTTATCCTAGTACATGCGCAGAAACCTTGGAGAATCAGTCCTGTTATCATATTTTAAAGTGCCCGCTTGCTGGATGTTTATTGGTTTGCCTGCAAGATGACACATCACGTCAGAACATTGAGCACTATTGATGGGAACATTGTTATATCAGCTTCCTTACACGGTCAGCCGTGTATTTGAAGTGTGGAAAGTGACACCTGGCCTGTCTCGATAGGAGACACTGTACCTGGGCCATACTGTATATCTGGCAAAAACAACAGACACAATTGATCAGAATCTTTTCCAACGTTAAGACTGAAAAAACATGCTTCTATTCACACAAATAAAAATTGCCTCACATTTAAGCTTTAAGTAAACATAAGTAGTTCTTAAATTAAAGGAACAGTTACAAATCTTATCAGTTGGACACCCAGTCAGGTCCTCATCTTTGCATCGGTTCCAAGGTTGAGCCATGTGGAAGGTGACGTCTCAGTGAACAGCTTTCCTCCTCCCTCTCCCCTCCCCTGCATTCTCTACTGAAATCAATGGGCCGCAAAGATCACTGTGAACTAAGGCTGGGCAGCAAAGCATCCAGTTACAGTCCCATCCAGGCTTACTATTGGTGCGAAATGGCAGCTCTGGTTAAGAAACCAGCAAAAATATTCTTTTCAAAACAAAAACGAGGCGAACAGCAGATTTCAACTGCATATTTGCTGACAGTTTGAGCTAACATTTAAATTACAAACAGAGGTAAGCCACTTCAGCCCTTCAAGCATGCTCTGCCTTCAGTAAGATCATGGCTGATCCAATTCCTCCGCATTCCACCTACCCCCCCATTAATTTTTGCCCCCATGCTTAGCAAGAGTCTATCCACTTCTGTCTTACAAGATATTCAGAATTCTGTTTCCACCACCTTTTGAGGGAGAGAAGTCCAAATACTCACAACCCTTTGTGATTAAATATTTCTCCTTATCAATGTCTTAAATGGGTGAACCCACCCCCCCCCCCCAATATTTTTAAACAGTGACCTTTCAGAACCTCGAGGCATCCCACAGCACTTTACAACAAGGTTTTTTTTGAAGTGTCCTTACTGCTGTAACATTTAAAATGTGGCAGACATCCAAAAAGAAAATCTTCCACAAACAGCAATGCGATAATGCTCTAGTGGTGTGAATTGAGGGATAAATATTGGGCAGGACACTGGGGAGAATTCCCCTGCTCTTCAACAAATAATTACACCAAATCTTCTTACATCCACCTAAGAGGATAGATAGCATCTTGATTTATCATCTGATCTGAAAGGTGGCGACTCAAACAGTGCAACACTGCCTCAGCACTGCACTGGGAGTATCAGCTTGGATTTTGTGTTCAACTCTCTGGAGTGGAATTTGAACCCACAACCTTCAGCCTCAAAGGTGAGAGCAACCATTGATTTGCCAGTCACTTAATCAGGGAACAAGCTGAGCAAATGCAAACAGCCAACCCAAGCCTGTTGAAGTGTCAGCAATGGCTTCATTGATAAAGCTCTTGCCTGAGTCACCAGGTTCTGGTTTCCAAGTACCAATCCACCCATAAAAACCCAGGCTGAAATGCCAGTGCAGTCTTGCACAGTCGCAGGTGGAGGCATCTGAATGATACATTGAACTGAGGCCCCAGCTGCCTACTCAGATCCCAAGACACTATTTCAAAGAAGAACGAAGGGGAATTGTTCCTAGTGTTCTGACCAATATTTTTCCCTCAACAAACATCACTGAAAACAAATTATTGCACTGCTGTTTGTGGGAGTTTGCTGTCACATAGTCACTGTTGTAATGCAGGCAATCAGTTGAAAATATCCCATTGCTTGTGAAGTGCTTTGTAAAATGCTGTATAAGCATGAGTCATTTTTTAATGTTTGTTTGTTTTATTGACAAGCACATCCCCAAGGACAACTCAAAGATCCTGAGGAGGTTTGACAGTATGGATGCAGAGAGGATGATTCCTCTTATGTTAGAATCGAGAACTTGAGGATACTGTTTAAAAATCAGGGGTTGCGCACTTCAAGCAGAGACGAGGTGAAATCTTTCTGATTTTGTTTTGTTTCTCTCAAAGAGTAGAGTCTTTGGAAACCTCTCCCTGAAAGGCGGTGGGAGGCGAGTCTGATTTCCTTTTGAGGGAGAGGTGCCTGCATTCTTGGTCAGCAAGAGGGTGAAAGGTCATCAGGAATGTGAATTTAGGGTTACACAGCTCAGCAAAGATCTTATTAAATGTTGGTACAGGCTCGAGGAGCTGAACGGCCTACTCCAGCTCCTTGTTCAAACGTTCATAGTTGGCAGGGAAGGACATTTAGCGATACTCTTGAATGGGGACTGGCTTGTGGTCCAGATACACATATTCTTTCAATCATTCAATGAATAATCTGATATAGTATTGAACCAGGAAGCTTCAAGTCTTTGACCTATCCTGAGGATGGCAGCAACTCGCTCTGAGTTGGGGCTGGGAAAGAAAATCAGTCGGGGCCCTGGCACCCGATTGATGTTTGGTGCTTACCTATACCAATCGTTGCTATGCACGTGAAAGAACAGAGGTTGGTATCCCACCACCAAGTCATCCTTTGTTTACACATGCTCAGTACATGGGCTCTGACCTGCCAGCTCAGAGCCAGTCCCTAGAATGAGGAGACTCTCTGACACTCCTGTTTCTATCTGGCAGTCAATGAGCTCCAATCACTACAGCACATGTATCGAAGTTGGGCAATAAAGGAATCGAGCTGTGATTCACTGTCTATACTGAAATATGAAGAATGGCTGGAGAGTCAATCGCAGCTTGAGAAGTGTACCCCGAAATGAGTCAAGCATCTTCAATAGAGAGAAAATAAAAAGGAGGGAATGGAAAGAAAAACTTGGGAGGGGGCTGGGAAGGAACAGAATCACAAAAGTGCAAAACATGCATTTTATATGGATTAATATACATGTCAAAATGAGATCTACAGAAAGAATTGTATTGCATTTAACAGACACATTGCTACACCTGGGAGGACAAGGGCAGCGGATATATGGGAAGATCACCACCTGCACATTCCCCTCTGAGCCACGCACCACCCCGACTTGGTAATCTATTGCTGTTCCTTCACTGTCGCTGGGTTAAAATCCCAGAACTCCTCCTCGAACAACACTGCAGGTGTATCTGCACCAAATGGACAGCAGGCAGCTCAGCACCATACCTCCTCACAGGCAATAAATACTGGCTCAGCCAGTGGTGCCCCACACCCCTGTACAAAGTAATAAAGAAAAAGAATGAAATCAAGTTGTATCACCTTGAGATTCGATTCTTTTCATGAGTTTGAACTCTGTCTTGTTGAGCAACGTCACAGTCTTGACCTTCGGTGGCCTTCCTTTGCCTCGCTTGACCTTTGGTGGTTTCTGGGCTCGTTGCTTGTTCGGATTCGGTGGCCGTCCCCGTCTGCCCATCATGGCTTTAATCCGTAAAGGGATTTCTTCCACAGTAAGCCTGCACCACTGCTCACCCTAAATATATCAGACAAAAAAAAACCATCACTGCTTTAGATGGACACACGAAGGGACAAAACAGAGACTTTTGTCTGTGTGAGAAGTCCCATATAAATGCAACTCGTTAAATTGTTCCTTAAGATGTTTTCAGTAGTGGGAGATGCAGTACCAATGGGCTGGATAGGAGGTACTAGGGTATAGGATCATGCCAACTATTCCTTGCATGTTCTGTTCCCAGTCTTGACTATTGTCAGGAAAAAACAAATGTCAAGTGAAAGGTAAATGATTCAACAGGAGAGGGAGGACCAAGAGGTGAGTGAAGCACCTTGAAGTCTCCCAAGCAAAAGTAAAGACACATTCGCTGAATCATGGGTTGAGATGGCATTTTCACTCATAACACATTAAATGACGTAGCAATTTCCTCTTTCTTCAAGAATCCTTGCTAATCTCAAATTTTGATTCAAATTGGAAGCAAGACACTAAGTGAAGCCAAATGAGATAAACAAATTTCTATTCAGGAACAGAAGCCTGTACAAACCTCAGAGGAGTCCCGTGCTTCAAAAAAATCTCCCACATTCATCCTGGGACTGAAGCTGAAATGTTCCCGATTGACTTCAGTCACTGCATTTCGAACCAGGTACTGGAAAAAGAACAGAACTCATCTGTTTCCAACTGACAGTTCATTAACTCTATCCTAAAATGAAGGGTAACTAGATAAATCTGAGAGGGTTAACTTTTTTTTTTTGAAACAGCCTTTTGCTGCTGCTCAATAACCATGCTGTTAGAATTTTCTTGGGAAAATAAGCACAACATCCCTACTATCCGTACAGTGTCTAAACCCTCTGGAGCTTTAAAAGATCTTGTCGCATCATGATTTAAAGCAAGAAAGTCTGGTGATCTCACTGGGGAAGGTTGTCACCTCTGGAAAGAAATAGAAACATTTTTCCGTCACTAACAGGTTTTTATCACTCTCAATTAAAGCACATGATGGGGAAAAGCAGTCGCACAACATTGAACTTGTTAAAAGGACACCGTTAACTGTTAGCCACTGAATGAGAAAGCCTCTTGGGAAAGTTGGAAGCACCCCATTACTAACCCCACCCCCACCCCCCACAACCCTACGATGCTCACAGTGTTCACTCGAGGCCATAAGGAGCAACGAATACAGTGAAGATGAAAAGTCTGCAGTAGTTAGGCAATCCCACCTTCCAAGCTGAGGGAGCATAACATGGCCATGGTGAAAATATAAGAAGGTCCAATCCAGCTATTTTTGAGGACTTTGGAACAATCAAGCTCAGAGATCGGTCTCAGTCTGACTGCTAAAAATGTGGAGAACGAAACAAAAATAAGGTTGGGAACTAATTATTTGGGAAGCTTCTTATGAGAGCAGAATGATGTTCTCTGGAATGAAACTGCCTTTCAAAAAAAAAGCAACCCTCCTTGTTTGGGTCTGGTTACATGTGTGGTGATTGCTGTGTACTGCCTTCTCCAAATGGGCAGCATTCCTATCTAACCTACAGTGTGGGTTTTGGCAGGGATAACGTAGCTGCATGATCCTCTGTTACCCAGCGGACACAAACTTTCTGGCAGGAGCAACTGGATAATGATCAGGAGCATGAAGCTGAGCTGATCTCCCTCTCTCACCCAAAGGCACTGAAACCATTTGGAGCATCAAGATCCAATCAAGACACCTCTGACTGTTCGAAATTCCAGCAGAAACAGAGCTAGCTTGTCCAAACTTTCCCCATGGGATAGAACTAGTCATTCCAGATATTAGTCTGGTAACCTTCTCTGAAAAGCTTCCAATGCATTTACATCCTTGCTTAAATAAATAAGGTGACCCAAACTATGCACAGTATTCCATATGCATTCTCAACAGTGTCCTGTAAAACAGCAGCATGATTTCCTTTTGTTTCAATTCCCTTTGTGATTAAATGACAGAGGTCTGTTACCTTTCCTAATTACTTGCTGTACCTGCAGACTAAGCTGTGATTCATGCACTGGGAAATCCAGATCCTTCTGTAACTCAGAGTTCTGCAACCTCTCACTATTTAGATGATGCAGTTCTTTTTTATTCTCCCTGTTAAACTGGGCAACTTCATATTTTCCTATATTATACTCCATTTGCGTCATTTTTGCACAATTACTTCACCGACACATATCCTTCTGCAATGTCCTTATGTCCTCTTCACCACTTACCTACCAACCTTCCTATCTTTGTGACATCTGCAAATTTGGCAACCATACCTTCCAGCCCTTCATCCAAGTCATGTATATAAATTGTCAACAGTTGATGTCTCAGTTCTGATCCGTGTGGCATACCACATCTTGCCAACCTGAAAAAGACCCATTTATGCCTACTTTCTGCATCAAGTTAACCAACTAATCGTTAATCCATGCCAATATGCCATTCCCACACTACAAGTTTTATTTCTGCAACAACCTTTGATGTGGCACTTTATCAAATCTCGAAAGGAAATCTAAATACAATACATCCACTGGTTTCCCTTTATTCATAGCACGTTACTCTTCTTAAAGAAATCCAATAGGTTGGGTCAAACATGCTTCCCCTTTCACAAAATCATGTCAACTCTGCCTGAGTACCTTGAACTGGTCTAAGTGGCCTTTGGAACATTCAATTCTAGTCTATATGCAGTCCACTGACATGACTGACAGCAAGACTGGAAGAGATCTAGATGCATGTGAATGTCTTTACCACACACCAAAGAATTTCAAACTGGTAGAAAACAACTGTTCCAATACCTCACTGTGTAGCTCTGAGCCAAAAATGTGAAGCTAACTGATTTAAAATCAACCACTGTTTCTGTTTCTGGTCACCAAACAGCAAGTCTGGCCTGTCAGCAGTCATCAGATGAGAAGTAAATTTGGGCTCAACGCGACGTAACCTCCTTCCCAGTTCCAAACGAGGTTCAAACAGTGCCACGGCACTCACTGTCTCAGCTCACAGGTGAACAATGGCACCGGGAAAGGGGTGAAGAGTGGCACTGGGAAAGGGTGAAAAGAGGGTGCCAACAGCAAGCCCACTTTCCAATCAGAAGTTAATGTCTTCCGGAGGGGAGGGATGTTATCCAGACAAAAATAAAAACCTTTATTACAGTATACCTCAAACTTATTATACACTGGAAAGCTACTCACATTGTGTAGTTATCGCTTTTTTTCTGGTAATTACCTTAATAACTTCAGGGAACTGACGTAACCTCTTTCCACAGGGGGCGTAATATGTGGTTTCCCCATGCAGGCGGGTCCCAACAGTCCTGAGTCTGATCTCACGCCTCCATCTGACAAACACAATAACTTTATTATTTGGGATGCAAAAACCAAATGCAAATTTATTTTTAAAAAAGGCATCTATTTTTCTTTCCTCCTCTTTCAGTTAATGGTATGACTCTGAATCTTGAACTGAGGGGGGCTGGACAGACAGTTGAGACATTGAGTAAATTCTCTCGCGAGGTGATCGGATTGAAATATTGAAGTTTTGGAATGGGCTTGACTGGAGAATCACTGAAAGGTTGGTTCCTCTTGGCTGCGGAATCTGGAATAAGGGGCCATTATTTAGGACTGAGAGGAAGAGAAATTTCTTCACTCAAAGGGTTGTGAATTTTTGGAATTTTCTACTCTGGAGAATAATAAATGCTCCATTATCATATTTAAGGATGAGATAAGACAGGTTTTTGATCTTGTTGGGAATCAAGAAACGCAGGGAATAGGTGGGGGAAGTGGAATTGAGACTGAAATTCAGCAATGATTTTATTCAACGTTGAATGGTAGAGCAGGCCATATGGTTTGCTCCTGCTCCTCTATTTTACAGGCTCGGACAGCTCAGGTAGGCCATTCGACCCATCATGTCTGTGTTGGCAGGTATTTTCCCTCTGTTTCTATTGGGAAATGCCTGGCCTTCACTCACAACCTCTTCAAGGCGGAGATTTGAAAAAGACACACCAGCACCAACCTCCAGAGCAACCATTTACACTGCAATAGCACCCCATCTGTGCAGAAAGAGCACTCTGAGCATTTCATAGAGCAGGGGGAAAAAAAAGCTGGACATTGGACAGAACCAGGTTAATTGAAGGGATATGCTTTTCAGGAGGCATTTGAAAATAAGAGAGAGAGGTGGCAGGGCATGTTGTTCTCAATGATGAGGAGATAGTGCTTCAAAGAACAATCAGTAAAGTAAAATGTGAGCAGGAAACTGGGGGAACAGTGGGTACACTTTGAAAAATTCATTTACGGGATGTGGACATCACTGACGAAGCCAGCATTTGTTGCCCATCCCTTAAGGTGGTAGTGAGATGTCAGGGAGGGTGTTCCAGTGAAGGAATGGTGATATAGTTACAGGCCAAATGGTGTGGGGTTTGTGGGAACAAATGGATGGAGTAGATTACTGAGGTAGGTTGGGGTAAGGTCATGGGATAACTGCATGCACAAGTTGAGCGAGCATCTTAAAGTCAAAAGACCCTAGATTAGAGAGTCAGTGTAAATTAGCAAAGGCAGGAATTAGGGACTCCAGCAGTTTGTGCAGAGGGCTACAAGCTACAAAATTCTTATAGTTTATGAAGGGTCACAGAAGAGAAAAATGTTGAATCAATTCAGCTTATGCAGGACTTAATGTGGTTCAGGTGGTATGAGAATGCCTTAGGGCTGGAGAATGAGAGATGGGAGAACAGTATTAATGGCAGGAGACAAGGCATGGGAGAGGCACAGGAGTTTTGATGTAGTGACAATAGGGCAAAGGTAGGTTCGCGATGTTATCGAGCATGAGATTGAAGGACAAGAGAGGATTGAGGGAGATAAAGAACTACATGGATAAGATGAATTTAATAAAGGCTGAGGTATATCGTAGGGAGGCAGACACTGAATATTGTAGTGGTAATAACGTGGGGGATAATGACAGAGGTTAGAGTGAGATATATCAGAGAGTTCTTTTTCTGAGGTGATAGTTGAAGGAGTTTGGAAAATGCAGAGGTGTATTTAATATAAAAGACATGAGGAAATGATTGGAGTGTACAGTGTTGGTGATAGAACATCCTAAATGGCTCAAGGATACATGCTGATGGAATCAGTGTGCTGTAGCTGTCCAATGGGGACAGCGAGATTCAGGGATGAGGAAAACAAGCGTCAGATGAAGTGAGGAACGATGAGCTTAGGTCAATCTAAAATTGTTGAGAAGAAGGAGTTATTCAGTGTGAAGGCTGATGGCAGACAAGGGTATGGGGGGAGCGAACTCAGAGTTGGAGGTTGTTGTTGAGAATGTGTTGCTGGAAAAGCACAGCAGGAAAACCAATGTTTCGGGCTAGAGCCCTTCATCAGGAATCCGGTGATTTTCCTGCTCCTCAGAAGCTATCTGACCTGCTGTGCTTTTCCAGTAACACACTCTCAACTCTGATCTCCAGCATCTGCAGACTTCACTGTCTCCTCAGAGTGGGAGGTTCCTGAGGCATGTGACGGATAAGAAGAACCATGATGGAGAGGTGGACAGAGTGAAGTGTTTGAACATAAGGGAAACAGGAGAAAGGGGGAATAAGTATGACACTTCAACCACTGGTGATTTGGTGGAACATGGAACAGGAAGGAGTGGGCAGGTAGTGAATTGGGAGGATGTGAACTCACAAGAAGCAGGAATTTCTGAAGGCTGGTACAGAGAGGCAGGCCAGAGCTTTGGTAAGTGGGTAGTTGAGTGATGAGAGAAAGAGACAAAATATTGAGACTGGAGTGTGACTCAGAAGTGCAAAGAGGAAGAAGGAAGTTGGCAAAACGTTTGAGAGATTAATAAGGTACCGTGAGATAGCAACACAGCAGTTGAGTGGTGACTCAGGTACGTGTCAGTGTAGGTGTGGAGAAGGATACTCAGCCTTGGGCAGAGGGAAGCTGTTCTGTTCAAAGGTAGCATAACGTGTGGGTCAAGAAACACCAGCAATAATGGTTACAAAACAATCAAAACATAGAGTTCCGGTTCGAGGAGTGGTGACAGATGGGAATGATGCTACAACTCAAACAGGAATTGAGTGAAGCCTCATGACAGGCTGGGGTAAGTTCGGAGACTGATTGGGAACAACTGCAAATGCCAAGGTTAACAAAGTTCAAAGTGAAGAGTTTATACCAACCGTAAGAATAAGATCCCCATGGCTACAAAGTCCTTTGAATAGAGGCTTGAGAAAGACAAATGAAGTCCAGGGTCAGTCTGCCATTTAATATTTGGGGGGTTGCCAAGCAATTGGGGGTGCCCTTAATTGGCCTAAAACATTGGAAGGTCCAGAATGACCTTGAGAGGTTGGACTGTGTGGAATTGACCAGAGGATTGGAAAGGGACAAGCCTCAATTCTGGTGTCAAAGGTCTGAGTGTGGCACTGGGACTTGCACAGACATTGGTTTGCAGTGGACAAGGTGAATCAGGACAGCAACACCAGCACCAGAAGGACAGCCGTGTCCCCTAATAGCACTAGGACAGCAGACATGCCCAGTAGTAGCACTAGGAGGACAGACATGCCCAGTAGTAGTACTAGGACAGCAAACATGCCCAGTAGTAGCACTAGGAGGACAGACATGCCCAGTAGTAGCACTAGGAGGACAGACATGCCCAGTACTAGTACTAGGTGGTCAGATATACCCAGATGTAGCACTAGGTGGTCAAATATGCCCAGTAGTAGTACTAGGTGGTCAGCCGTGCCCAGTAATAGCTGCATAACCAGGAAGCAGTTTTTCAGTACAGATTAATTGCATCCTCAAAGAGAACGATTTTCCCAATCTTTTAATTTCTGAGCTTCAGGCATTTGATGATAGGGTCGCTCACTGCCTTTGAAGCCACATCATCCATCGATATGGATGCTGAAAGATGCTGGAGAAAGAGGAACACCCTGAGGCAGCTACTACAACATTGAAACTGCTGCCAGGAAGGATTTCTGAGCTTGGTACACAGGAGCAGTGCGAGGAATGCCATCTCTGACAGCTAAACAGCAATGGGTTTTGGAAATCAATTCCAGAAGCTGTGTAGAGCATGCAAATCAGAAATGCCTCAGCAAAAATCTATATCTTCCTTCCACTGGAGGCAGCCTTATTCTATTAAAACATACCAGATGATCACCCACCCACCATTGTCAAAACTGGCAAATATGTGCACTGTGAGATATTGAGACATATAGAGACATATAGACTAGGAAGGTCTCAGGGACGAGTCATGATCTATACTGAGTTAGCTGCCCTCAATCACGAGAATGATAGTGGTATCACAACTTGCCTCTGCACCAGACTGAGCACTGCAGTTACTCATTGCACCAGTGAGGTAGCCAGAGTAGGCCCGTTCTGAACCAGTGTTACAGGCGATGAGCTCTATTGCTAAAAACAGATGATCAGGAAAGGTCTGAAGTCAAAGGTACACTTGGGACTTGAACGGCCTGGCAGAGCAAAATAACGGAGTGCTTCACTGATTGACCAATTGAGAATCAGCATGTGTCGGGAAATAAAAGCAGAGAAACAACTTTATAAAAAGGGAGTGTTTTATTTTGAAATTAACTTACATACAAGTTATGGAACTCTGGAGAAAAAGGTGTGGCGCTTGGGACTTTCATCGGCATCAGTATGCGGATTGCAAGGTGGACCAGGACAGCAAGCCCAGCAGCAGAAGGACAGCCGTGCCCAGTAGTAGCACTCATCCCATCAGCTGGGATGCCAGAGGGAGACGGAGAAGCTACAGTCCAACAAAACAAGATCAGCGTGTGGACCGAAATGGAGCACTCTTGTCCTGTCATTCAGGAAAGCAATGGAACCACACAGCCGAATTCTGTCAGCTATCCCAATAAAAGAAATCTGGGACATTCAGACCAAACAGAATCAAAGATCCAATGAATATGAACAGTTGAGAATCAAACTTCAATCACAAATGTTATGTATGCATGCAATCGTTTGCTTGAGAGTCAAAGAAGAAGTAGCTGATCTATTTGTTATCATCAGGAACATGAGCAGAAGGCAACAATAGAAGTTGTAATTCTGATGATCACTGTGTGAGCTGTTACCAACGACCAGAAATGAAGTCAACTCTCTCGTCTGGATGAGTTGTCCCAAGTTCAATACCTCGATTGCGCTGTATTACCTGAACTTAACCCAGGACCTAATAGGGAAGCTACCAACCAGTCTCAGCAGCCATGGAGGAGTCGAAAACATCAGCTCCTGCTTGAGTGCTGTCCAGTGAGCTCTGCTGGAACGTATAGATGGGTGTGCACTGTGAGAACGTGACTGGGCTCAGCTGTGAAGGGCCACTTGGTACAATCATCACACACAGTGTTGAGACCCAGGCGTGATGGATTGTCATTTGTGCAAGATACCAGGGGACTGGTGGTGCCCATGAGAAAACATATCTCAGCATGCATCAGCACTGATGGGAAAGCAGGAGAAAAAGAGAAAATAAACGCCTGGAGTAAAGTTTCCAAAACCTACAGGTGCGTCAGAGCAGGAGATGGATCAGCAGTTTTACATAGAGAATGAAGGAAGACAAAGGACTGTGGGATCACCACTACTGTAGTATTCTCTTCAATTGGTCACCATGGCATTACTTTGGTAAAGAAACTGGCATCTTGACTGTAACTGTACCCTTTGGCTTTGCAACTAATATCACAGGGGGAGAAATTTCACAGAGTCAATGTGTTCATTTTAAATAAATGTCATAAAAGTAGCACAGACAGGAATTGCATGCAGTTGCTCCCCAATGGTATAAAAATTAGCGCAGAAAGGAAGTTTAGGACTTTGGATAATAATGCTTGCATTTATATAGCACCTTATCAAATCGCAACGGCTCGAAGTCTTTCACACAATGAATGATTTTCAAATGCGCGACAGTCCTTGTGCAGAACACAAGCAGATAAAAAGTTGCAGGTAGCAGTTCACAAAACTCTGGAAGGAAGCCCAGAAGAACAGGGGAGCCTTAAGTTACCTTAAGTTAATTGGTCCCCAGAATAAGAGAAACCGAATGTCAGCCACAGCCAGCAGATGAGGCATTTGAATGCTAAGAAAGATCTGGGTACAAAAACTGACCATTCCCAATCTCACTGCAGACCTGTAATGCAGTGATTGCTCCAGTGCAGGAACAAAACCTTATTACATTTGACCAGAAATACCTCAAAGGACCTTTGAGATTTGAGTGGCAACAGCGAGCCAATAATTATGTAGTCAGGGTAAGAAGATAGTTAAATCAATGTCCCAGATAATCAAGCCTAAGAATTTCCTGTGGTTTAATCAAACTCTTAGAATAGCAGTCAAGGCTTCCTCACAACAAAAAAGAAATACACAAGATAGACAGATTGGTTATAGAAAGAGCCACTAAAGATATTGAACATATATGTATTGAGTTGGAACAGTTACGAAAATGAGGAGGGGACCATGACATTTATAGTTGGGAATTCCAGTTGGTCCTGAAACTAACACTAGTTCGAGACAGCAATCCACGCAGTGATCAGATTTGCCCTTAACCAAGGAATGACTCTTATGCGAGTTGCTCTCAATTGGGGCTCTCTGGACTTCTAGCAAATCTGTTACTGGCTCCTGTATTGATAGCCTTAATAAACATCAGAGAAAATTACCCGTATTGCAGTGGAATGCGCAATTCGCGTTCATCAGTTACTCTTCTACGTATGCATTCGCCTGTGGGGAAGAAAAGCAAGAGGACATTTTACTTCCACATACAAGCCTCTCTATTGCTAGCACGTGGTGTTTATGACCCACCTTGCCAGAGTCCTAGCTATTTATGCATCACTCCAACATGCACCGCACTCACTAAATGTCACATTACAAGGTGGTGCCAAAAATTCTGAAAGGTTAATTATTTGTAAATTCCCTCCTTCTACCCCCAATTAGCATCTGTGGTATGCTGTCTGTTTTCTGTCTTGGCCTTTGGTACTTTACTATTAATTCCCTCAGTAAGTAGTACATTAAATACACTAAATACTGACCTCCAGCAACTGGGCATGCATGCATCACATCCATCTCCCATTACTCTGCAGTTGGCCATTCAGGGGTGTGTAAGAGCAGTCCTGTGTGACTTCACAGCAGAACAATTGACACTAGGATGAAACCTGCCACCAGTTGCAGTCTGGTACATTGGTGCAATAGCAAGGCAGAGTGGCAGACTAAAAATATTTTTTTTATCTGCTATGCCACTCAGATTGCCCATTCCTAGAGCTCCACACTAGGAAGACATGAAGGTCATCTTCAAATCCACTGAAGGAATCAATGTCTTTATGTTAAAATAACTACATTAAAATGTGCTTATTAGCCATTGATAACAGGTAAGAGATACTCTAAGCGGATCTTAGCTACATATTAGATCCAAAGCCTACTTATGAGACCTTGCTGCAGAGGACGTTACCATTCTATCTACTCTCAGTAGTTCCCCATGTCCTCCCTGAGACCTGGTCAGAATGAACAGTGATCACCACATGTGGAAACCATTCAACTTGCAATGGTTGTTCTTTGGAGTAAAAATGAGATATAAGCACACAAACCTGTCGACACTTCCAAATGAAATTCCTTTAACTATTTCGACAAAGAAGGTTGCACCAAACTGGTTAATGTCTTTGTTCAAAAGGATCTCGCACCCCACATTCAATATCGCAAAAAAACAATTTCACTTTAGCTGGGTAAAATCTCTCAACTTCACGCTCTTAACTACCTCAATTCCACGAGAAGCTGAAGCTTGAAACACTTAGCGAAGTTGTTGGATTTTTCCCACTCTTGATTTCCTTGAAACAATCAATGTATGCTACTTCCTGACTGAATAAATTACCCCTGTTACTTCTCGCATACACTTCTCCACTCTGCTAAATAAATATAAACTCCACAATATTAACCCAACGAATACAGTGACCCAGAGTCTTGACGGTAAACCTAGCCATTAAAAACCATAAGTATCTTATGAACGAGTGGTACAATTCTAGTCAAAGCCTGATGGTGTATTTGTAGGAGTCAGGATTTGCCTGGATCTTTAGGAAGTGCTAATCACTCCTTTTAAGGAGGTTTCTCCCCTTCTTCTTGGCTACTGTTGTGCCATATGTCACTCCTCGTTACTAGAGGCAAGATGTTCACTAAGGATGCTTGAGAGTTTCTCAGAATGACTCTTTCCTCCAAATCTTTCCACCATGCAAGGAAGCTCCCCTCCCTTTGCTACAATGAGAATAAGGGATTCAGCACAGAAAGTATACTAGGTGCAAATGGTTTCATTCAACTATTATGTGGTGCGGAAATATTGGAGCAGTGTAGCCACCTAGAATTTCATCAGGTAAGAAAAGGTCAATCTCAATCAACAATTAGGGTTGTCAATGGTTCCAGGGTTGTCCTGGAGTCTCCAGGAATTGAAGACTAGTTTCCAGGACAATGCTGCGAGCATCGAGAGAACCAGGAAAACAGCCACTGGGCCACTGAAAACTTGCTTTCTTTTAGAAAAAGGTTCTTCAGGTACATTTGTTTTTTAGTTCTAACATCGTTAAATATGGTGAAAATGCTGTTTGGTTAATGGCAAAGAATCATGCAGTTAGCTAATGAAGAGAACAGTTGCTTTCCAATTAGATCAGATTCCCTATAGTGTGGAAACAGGCCCTTTGACCCGACCAGGCCACACCACCCAAACCCATTTCCCTCTGACTAATACACCCAACACTATGGGCAATTGATATCGGGAAGCGAGGATGGACATGTTAGGCAGCCAGTGGCAGCGGGTATAGAGTGGGGTGATCGCACCCAGGCTGTCCTGTGGCAAAACCTTAAGGAATGTGTTTAGCTAGAGTTGGCAACTTTAGGGAAAGTCAGAGTGCTGCAAATTATTGCCCCCTCCCCCTAATAACTTGCTCACAATTAGGTCGAGAGTAAAAGGCTTAGGGATTTAGCAGTACTTTGCCTGCACGCTTCTTTGCCTGAGATATAACCAGGGCTCTGACAGCCCTGTGATTTCACGGCTGCAGAAAATGCCCGAGGATTTCTCTCCTCCCACTTTCTTCTAGTTGCAACTATACTGAAACCAATGCCTGGCGGAGCAATACCAATACCTGGTGTTCGGAGTCAAAATGGCATCAAATAACTTTTGATATTCTAAACTCTCATTGATGTGGAGCTCAAGAATTTTCACTATTTCGCCACTTGTACTTCATTTACTGCCAAAGTGGGCAAGGTACAAAATACAGGACAGTTACGTAGTCCCAGTGATCCCAACTCATTAAATGGCCGCTTTCGCAGAAGTCCAGCGAGCAGGTGAAGTGTTCAAAGTGTGACAAACACAGGGATTTTAAAAAAATGCAAATCAACGAGGATTGCAAAGAAAAGGAGAGTGAGAGATAGGAAGAGAGAAAGAAATGATTTGCATTTAAATTGCGCCTTATCATGTCTCTTAGAAACTCAAGTTGCTTCACATATAATGAATTACTTAAAGTGCAGTGACTGTTGCTTTGTCGTCAAACGCGGCAGCCATTTTTGCGCACAGTAAGCTCCCACAAACAACAGTGAAACAAATGAGCAGCTAATATTTTTTGGCGTAGCTGGTTGAAGGAGGAACATTGGCCAGGATACTGAGGAGAACTCCCCTGCTGTTCTTCCAATAGCGCTTTGGAATCTTTAAACGATCACCAAAACAGGCAGACGGGCCTTGATTTCAGGTATCATCCGAAAGTCAACACCTCTGACAATGCAGCACTCCCTCAGTGATGTACTGGGAGAGTTAGTTTAGATTTTGGGCTCAAGTTGCTAGAGTGAAGCCTGAAACCACAACCCTTCTGCAAGAGTGCACTCAACTGAGTTACCAAATGAGCCATGCTGGCACACAGATGACACCATTTAGAATTGTTACACCAGGTATTGGTTACCAGCTAAGCAGGGTGAACTGAGCAAGGTGTGAAATGCATGGGGATTATCTAACCCCCATTAATTTCAGCTCCTAATCAGCTGGCTTTGTAGCAGCCCTGAGCTCAGCCTCTTATCCTCTCTACTCTTAATGTCTAAAGTGGCAGCATTTTGCAATTTTACTTCTGGATGCAACGAACAGAGCCTCAAGATTAAATTGTCCAATTGAAGCAACGCAGCTCCTTGCTGGTTTAATGTGTGGGGTGGGGAGGAAGAGAGAGGGATGGGGCGTGGTTTGAGCTTTTGTCGCTGAGTGGAACACTGGGTAGTAACTGCAGCTGTCTATCAACGGGCTTTGAGCTCACCGGCACTTCAAACAAATGAATATTATTCAATCTTGTCACATCAAACTTTAAGATTGGGAAATAACAGCTTGAACATGCCTGAGCTCTGCACATCATATTGGAAAACACACTGTCGTAAATGCTACCACTTCAGTCAAAAAGCTAATGGCTTAGCCAGCTGCCAGTAGGCATCCTATTATTCTGTTTAGCCAGATGAGACTGGCTGGGTTTAAAGTGGCAGCTATAACTGTAAACAATTAACCAATACATGGGCTTTCAGAGGCTGAGCACAGCAAACTGCTTTTCAATCCCAAGCTTTCTATATACACACACACACAATAAATTACACTGCTCTCAAACAGTGGACAGACTTGCTGCTGCGTTCTCAAGCTGCACAATTTGGTTGGATTTGCCGCAGAATTGTGGGGCCCTTCATGTATAATTTTGCCAGGAAGAGGAACTAGCTTAAAAAGCACAGCAAGGGCATCTCCCCCCGGTAGCCTCCTGTGTCAATGCACAGCTGAGCTCCACAGACCAGAAAGGCCACTGGTCTGCGTGGGACGAGCTGATTTTAGCTAGGGCGAATGAAAGGGGTGTTATAATTGGCATCAGTGCCTCCTGGAAATGGAGGGAAAATTTAGATGCAGAGTCAGCTCAAGACAATCTCGTACACCTCACGTAGCACTGATGACCAAAGCTCAGAAGCCAGTCACCTGCCTGCTGCACAGCACGAGGAGAGAAGCAACCCATTAGAGAGAGGGAGAAATCTCCGAAGAAGGAATGTAGCTACAAAATCAGTGCCGATTTCTGTAGCCTCTGCTCTACTCTGTTGCAAAATCATAGGTTCAGAGAGGCCTCCTTTTAACAAAAAAAAGGGTAGCATTTATATCTTGACAGAACTTGCTAAGTCATGACTCACCTTTACTTGTGGCAGAGGATGATGGCGTCAGAGGTGTCAGTGGGACAGAATCCTTCTTTTCTTTCTTCACAGGGGTTTTGAAGAGTGTGGAGGATTCCAGAGAGCGGGCGCTGTTGCTTTCAGGAGCACCAGGGCCGTCAGCATCAGCATCAGACAGCGTGAGAGTTGACATGACCAGCTTCGAAAGGATTTTTACTGCTGCAGCATCAGGATCCTCACACTCATCGGTTTCACTGTCTGAGACAGTCAGATCTGTACAAAATTTAAAAAAAGGAGCACCATTACATTTGGCATAAACAGCTTTTCACAGATGCACAAGCCGATATCTCAAAGGGCATCAATACCATTTTTGCTCCAAAATAGAAAAATGAGTAACATTTGCTCAAGTTTTACCTACCTCCCCACCCCACGTCACCACCCCCCTGCCCCAACCAGTAAAACAAGTGCTGACTCACAACTTGACAAAGACAAGGATTGGTTCAAGTTCAAATTTAATCTTGTAGCCTAAAGAATAAGTAGGTGTCTCCAAGCCAAAATACCTCCCTGGGCACTCTTTCCTTCAAAAGGATTTGTGAATATTCTTTGTTGCTGAATAATTAATCCAATTTGATATCCAATATTACTAATACTGGGTGCTTTGTAATAGCAGCTGTGGTCACCATTTGGGAACCGATGTTTGTGGGTCATATTTTTCCTTCCGTTCTACTGGCTTTCACCATCTCAATCTTATTTTGGCTGTTGACGAGGCAGGCAATACGGCGAAGAAGCTACAGTTGTACAAAGCCTTAATGTAGTAAAACCTTCCAGCCAAGGCACTTTGCAAGAGCAAATTTAAGAGGGAGGCGTTCCATTTCTGAGCTCTTAATGGAAGGATATGACAAGAAATTGAGGAATCCAGCCCATGGTTATTTTGTCCTTTAATTTTCTCTTCTTTCATCACTCTAGCTGCTTTTCTCTATTTGCTGTTGAGAGGGTGGTGATGAGCTGCCTTCTTGAAGTGCTGAAGCCCATGTCCTACTGGCTACTGCCTTCAGCTTCCATGTTGGAAGATACACTGAGTACACTTCAGTGGGGAACTTTAACACCCATCACCAAGAGTGGCTCAGTGGCATCACTACTGCCTCAGCTGGCTTAGTCCTAAAGAACATAACAACTAGACTGCACCTGGGAGATGGTGAGGGAACCAACAGGAGGGAAAACCCAATTTGACATCCTCCTCACTCATCTACCTGTGGCAGATGCATTTGTCCAACACTATACTGGTAGGAGTGACCACTGCACAGTCCTGTGGTGACAAAACCCCAACGGAACACTTTCAATGTGTCGTGTGTTTAATAGGATAATATTCAGAAAAGATATAACAACTCAAGGCTGAGCATCTACGAGGTGCTGTGGGCCACCGACAGCAGAAATGTATTCAACTGCAATCTGTAACCTCGTGGTCTGGCATTTTTCCCCGCTCTAGCGTTATCAAGTTAGGGGATCAGTTCTGATTCAATGAAGAATGCAGAAGATCATGCCAGGAGCAGCACCAGGTACATGCTGGACCACAGAAGCAACATGAGACAGACATAAAGAAGCGATCCTAAAACAGTGGATCAGATCTAAGCTCTGCGGTTCTGCCACATGCAGTCCTTCATGGTGGTGGACAGTTAAACAACTCACTGGAGGAGGCCGCTCGAACATTTCCATCCTCGACAATGAGGGAGCTCAGCACGTTAGTACAAAAGACAATGCTGAAGCATTTGCAAACCATCTTTAGCCAGACGTGACAAATGGATGATCCATTTCAGTCACTTCGTGAAGTTCTCAGTGTCTCAGGTGCCAGTCTTTAACCAATTTGATTCACTCCATGTGATATCAAAGAACAGCTGAAGGGACTGAATACTGCAAAGTCTATGGACCGTGACAGATTTCCAGACTTGTGCTCCAGGACTAGAAACAAGGCTAAAAAAGTTGAGAGACAGCTCAGAATAAGACAGAAGGCTGTGAATTTGCAAAGAAACATTTGTTATATGCATTTGTTCGTTCATTTTAGATTAGATTAGATTCCCTACAGTGTGGAAACAGGTCCTTCAGCCCAACCAGTCCACACTGACCCTCCGAAGAGTAACCCACCCAGACCCACTTCCCTCTGACTAATGCATCTAACACTCTGGGCAATTTAGCATGGCCAATTCACCTGAGCTGCACATCTTTGGACTGTGGGAGGAAACCGGAGCACCCGGAGGAAACCCACGCAGACACGGGGAGAATGTGCAAACTCCACACAGACAGTCGTCGAAGCCTGGAATCGAACCTGGGACCCTGGTGCTGTAAGGCAGCAGTGCTAAACACTGAGCCACCATGCCACCCCTTTTGTGGAGTTACGTTTTGACCAGAGCAGGGAAAAACAATGACCCCGGTACTTGAACTTGGAAAAAAAAGCAGAACAAATCCAACCCATTCAACACCACCACACAAGACTGCTCACAATCATCATCAAAGTGATGGAAGTTGTTGTCAATTGTGCTACCAAGAAACACTTCAACAATAATCTACTCATCAAACATACCAGTTTGGATTTGCCAAGCTGATGGGTTCCCAAGATCATTACAGTCTTGATCCAAACACGGACAGAAGAGCTGAATTCCAGAGGTGAGGGGAGACTGCCTATCCTTGACATCAAGACAGCATTTGACAAAGTGTGGCAGGAAAAAGCTCTTGCAAAACTGGAGTCCATGGAAATCTGGGGGAAATTTCGCCACTGGTTGGAATCCTATCCAGAACAACAAAAAATGTTTGTGCATGTTGAAGGTCAAAGATTTCAGCCCAGGAGATCTCTGCAGGAGTTCCTCAGGGGAGTGTGCGAAGCCCGACAATCTTCAGCTGCTTCACCACTGACCTTTCCAGTCAGAAATGGGGATGTTCACCGATGACTGCACAATATTCAGCACCATTTGCGACTCCTCAGATACTGGAGCAGTAATATCCAGGCTTGGCTGACAAATGGCAAGTTACATTCACACCACACAAGAGTCAAGTAATAACTATTTCCAGTAAGAGAGAATGTGACTGTTTATACCACTGCTGAATCCCCTACCATCCTGTCATTACCATTGACCAAAACCTGAACTGGACTGAACTGTATACATACAAGAGTCGAGAGAGTGGTGCTGGAAAAGCACAGCTGGTCAGGCAGCATCCAAGGAGCAGGAGAATCCATGTTTTGGGCAAAAGCCCTTCATCAGGAATGTCGATTCTCCTGCTCCTCGGATGCTGCCTGACCTGCTGTGCTTTTCCAGCACCACACGCTCTACTCTAATCTCCAGCATCTGCACTCCTCACTTTCGCCTGTATAAATACAAGACCAGGTCAGAATATAGGAATTCTATGATGAGTAATTCATCTCCTGACTTCCCAAAGCCTGTCCACCATCTATATGATGCATCAGGAGTGTAATGGAATACTCCCTACTTGCCTGGATGGGTGCAGCTCCAACAACACTCAAGAAGCTCAACAACATCTAGAGGTAAGCAAGCTGCTTGGTTGACATCCCATCCACCAGCTTAACATTCACTCCCCACACCTAGAAGGACAAGGGCAGCAGAGACATGGCAACAGTACCCCCTGTGAGTACCCCTCCAAGCCACCCACCATCCTGACTTGAAAATATACTGCCGTTCCGTCATGTCACTGGGTCAAAATCCTGGAATTCTTTCCCTAACAGCATTGTGGGTCTACCTACACCAAGCACCTTCCTAACCCTCCCCCCAGCCCCAGCCCCACCCCCCTATTTATCGCCCAGCTCCCTTGCCCCACCCCCACATTCCTGATGAAGGGCTTATGCCCAAAACAGCGATTCTCCTGCTCCCTGGATGCTGCCTGAACTGCTGTGCTTTTCCAGCGCCACATTTTTCCACTCTGATCTCCAGCATCTGCAGTCCTCACTTTCTTCTACCTACACTGTATGGATCTGGATGTAGGTTTGCTCGCTGAGCTGGAAGGTTCATTTTTAGATGTTTCGTCACCATACTAGGTAACATCTTCAGTGAGCCTCTGAATGAAGCATGACAGTCCAACCGGAATCCATCAACAAACAGATTGACTTGGATCCCTTTCACCACCCCCTGAGAAAAAGCACAGGAAATGACGTCACCACAGGAAATGACATCGCCAACCCGAGGAAACTCAAACATATAAATAGAAAGCAAGCTACACCACCAGTGCTTCATTCGGAGGCTCACTAAAGATGTTACCTAGTATGGTGACGAAACATCTGAAAAACGAACCTTCCAGCTCAGCGAGCAAACATACATCCAAAACCTCAACCTGAGCTACAAATCTTCTCAAAACTTGCTAATTGTATGGATTGCAGTGGATCGAGAAAGCAGCTCACCACCACCTCCTCCAGGACATTCAGGATGACCAAAAAATGCTGGGCTCACCGACACTGGCACGGTGGCAAGGGCGGCACGGTGGCACAGTGGTTAGCACTGCTGCCGCACAGTGCCAGAGACCCAGGTTCAATTCTCGCCTCAGGCAATTGTCTGTGTGGAGTTTGCACATTCTCCCCGTGTCTGTGTGGGTTTCCTCTGGGTGCTCCGGTTTCCTCCCACAGCCCAAAGATGTGCAGGTTAGGTAAATTGGCCATGTTAAATTGCCCATAGTGTTAGGTAAGGGGTAAATGTAGGGGAATGGGTCTGGATGGGTTGCTCTTTGGAGGGTCGGTTGGGCCGAAGCACCTGTTTCCACACTGTAAGTAATCTAATCTAAAAAAAAACTCAAGAATTTTAAAAGGGAATCAGATTACCTTTTCTTGGTGATGATGAACGTGGAGTCATCAGGAGGGAGGCTGAGGTCTGAGTTTCATTAAATGAAGATTTGAAAAGATTCAAACTTTCTAGAGAAGGAGCAAGTGTGGAGTCAGAGAGGGAGAAGGTGGAGACATCCTGCTTCAGCGACATTTTCACCTCTGCATCATGGCAGTCATTCAATTCATTATCTGACTCACCAGAGAGCCCTGCAGAATTAGTGAATAAAGGAAATTATCATACAGTGAGCAAGTTAAGAAACCTCCACCACATTTAGACCAAGACATGACATCTTCAGATAGTCCAGGTAAGAGTCGACACTACATTTTTTCAAGACATTCTTACATATTTTTAATTCACTAGTCGTGGAGCAGCATAGTCAGATGGCTGAGAACTAATCTCACATTCAGGGAAGGCATGAGAGATCAAGATAGGGCAAACAAATTCAGCATTCTCCTTTACCGTACCTCCATCCCCACTGCCAAACTACACCTAAAACGTTCTCATCCACTCCACAATTCCTTTTATTCCCTCCCTCTCTTCACCCTTCCTCTCCTGAATAGATTCCAGGAGTGTTGGTCGCACTGTCATCTCCTATCTAAGTGTCCTTTCTTCATGTACGAGTCTAGATCGAGACTATTTGATGTGGGAGCCATGACAGGTGAGCCTATCCTGTACTTGATATTTACCCATAGGTACTTTATATCAGCGAGATATGGAGGTGGAGAAGCATTGGGTAGTGATAAGGAACAGAAATCCACACTTCTAGCCCAAGAGCCCTGGATCCTAATTGTAGTGTTCTACCCAAGACTGGCTAAGGAAATGAGATGAACCAAGACATTTCTAATCCTCATGGTCTGTATGGATCAGTAACACAGCGAACCACTGAAGTTGTTCTATTTACCATCTCTCAATGGCAACTGTGTGGTATGACAGAGAACAGAACAGGTTCACTACTAGGATTCTTCTCATGTAAGCTCACAATCCTTGACTATCGGTGGCGAAAGGCTCTGATGTTATGCTACGTTGTGGGATGTTTACACCAATGCACACCTAACTGTCCAAACTAAGCAGGATGGAAATGCAATATTCTGGGTAAAATCACCATGGAAAAATGTACAGCAGTCAATGAGAATGAAGGAGGCACTGTGCTTTTCAGGAATTTCCAATTCGTTCTCATTAGAGTCATTGCCTTCAGACAATGGTATGAAACTTGAAAGGTGCATTAAAGATTTACAAGGATGTTGCCAGGGTGGGAGGGTTTGAGCTACAGGACTGTTGAATAGGCTGGGGCTGTTTTCCCTGGAGTGTCGGGGGCTGAGGGGTGTCCTTATAGAGGTTTATAAAATCATGAGGGGCATGGATAGGGTAAATAGACAAAGTCTTTTCCCTGGGGTAGGGGAGTCCAAAACTGCAGGGCATAGGTTTAGGGTGAGAGGGGAAAGATATAAAAGAGACCTAAGGGGTAACTTTTTCACACAGAGGGTGGTGTATGTACAGAATGAGCTGCCAGAGGAAGTAGTGGAGGCTGGTACAATTACAACATTTAAAAGGCATCTGGATGGGTATATGAATAGGAAGGGTTTCGAGGGGTATAGGCCACGTGCTGGCAAATGGGACTAGATTAATTTAGGATATCTGGTCAGCATGGACAAGTTGGACCGAAGGCTCTGTTTCTGTGCTGTACAACTCTATAACTAATCACTAGACTCTGCAAATTATCAGAAAGGCTTTTGATTTGACATATGGAAAGGAATTCATAAAACTAGTACCCTTTTAACAAAGTGGCCAATTAAAAGGGAGCTGGGTCCAGTGACTCAGAGGGGAGATGTTTTAGCTGCTTACTACTGAGCCATTCAAACCTGAAAAGCTACAGTCTTAATGTACATTGTCAGAGCTCCTTGGAGTTCAGTTGCCATTTGCACTGAGTTGGTTGCTGTTGTGGTTCTGTTCGCCGAGCTGGGAATTTGTGCTGCAGACATTTCGTCCCCTTAGTTGGTTGCTTTTAGCTAGGGCAGCGATTTGGTCACTGTAATATTCTAGTACACCAGATTCGGATCGTGGTGGGGGAAATGTCTTTATTCCTGAGCACCACCCAGTGACCAATGACTGGGAAATGCTACAATGAGTGGGATGTCAGAAGAGAGCAGAATGAGAGTTCACTGAAGTGCTCTGCACAGGTAAATGCCCAACACTCATAGTCAGCAGTCACACATGAAGAATAGTCCAAGGTACCAAAGAGCAGTTGCGTCCTATACAGCCTTCCCACAACATAAATTCAGACCTTCCACGAGCCAAGAGTTAAAGAGGCTCATGGCCCTTTTCCTCCTACTGTAGGAAGCTGTCGGAGAAAAACTTTCATAATCGAGAGATCAGTAGTCAAATTTCGTTATTGGGCTTCAAAAGACAATAACAGAGGGAATGCATTCAGTAAAATGTGAGGCTTCATTTCACTGAGAATTGAGCTCATACAAATCCACAACAGTGAATGCTGCCTCAGAGCCAAGTTATGTATTGTACAAGGTTTAATTACCCATGAAATATGATGAGGTGTACGGCATCACTACAACTGAGGCCGGATCATGAGTAAATTCCTTGAGTGGAATGTTGAATGTGATAGAGTTTTCCAAAGAGTGATCACCGTCGCAGTCAAAGAGGGGATTGATAGAGATGTCTTGGTTCGCCGGCATTTTCGGTTCCTCCATCTTTGACTCGATGCCACCGGAGCTCCGCCTGGACTCTGTAAGAGACACAAACCTTCTCTAATTCTGTAGCATCCCATTTCTTTTAGTAACACACAGCATTAGACGCAAGTCATGGGCTGGCCTGGATGACACCTCACTTTGGGGAGAAGGGAAAAACCAAACCTTTCAAATAGTTCTCTTTAATTTAGGAAATTGAAAGGGTTCAAGGCAACTTACAGCACTGAAAAACAAAATCGCTTTACATGAAGTATTACCTTACAAATACTTAACACTGCCACTACTTTAACGGAGTGTTAATTTGATTAAAATAAGCATATTGCAAGCCGCTGTTAGTGTGACCTGCTTGTATCCCCCCAAGAGGGACGTGCACGTTTTGCCTCTTCTGTTCAATTAAAAACAGTATATTTCTTTTCAGCATTTTTATTTCTTAACACCATAAGAAATAGGTACAGGAGTCGGCACTCCATTGGTCACAGGCCTCCAGTCTGAAAAGCAACCCTCCACCACCACCCTCTGTCTTCTACCTTGGAGCCAGCTCTGTATCCAAATGGCTAGTTCTCCCTGTATTCCATGAGAGTTTGGCCCCTCGGACTTGCTGCACCATTCACCGGATCATGGCTGATCTGACATTCCTCACACCATTTTCCTGCCCCTTCCCTCGATTCCCTGACTGATCAAGATTCTATCTATCTCAGCCTTAAATGTACACAAGGGCTCTGCCTCCATAGCTGTCTGCAGCAAGGAGTTCAAAAGGCAGTCAACCCTCTGAGGAGAAATTCCTTCTCATCTCAGCCTTAAATCGGTGCCCCTTTGCTCTGAGAGTATACCTTGTAATCCTAGATCCTCCCATGAGGGGAAACATCCTTTCAGCATTTACCCTTAGGAATCCTGTATGCTTCAAAGAGATCACATCTCATTCTTCTAAACTCCAGTGAGTAGAGTCCCAACCTGTTTAACCTTTACTCATAGGATAATCCCTCCATCTCAGGGATCTTCCTAGTGAACCTTCTCTGAACTGCTCTCAATGAAATGATATCTTTCCTTCAATAAGTGAAACAAAAGTGCTCACAGTGCTCCAGATGTGGTCTCACCAGCACCTTGTGCAGTTGCAGTAAGATTGCTCTACTCTTATACCCCAACCCCCTTGAAATAAGGGCTGACGTTCACAGAGCCTTCCTGAGTATGTGCTACTAGCTTTCTGTGTTATGTACACCACTAACCCCAAGTACCTTTATGTAGCAACTTTCTGCAGTTTTTCTTCATTTAAACAATGTTCTTTAGTTTGTCCCTTCCGAAACGAACAACTTCACATTTTCCCACATTATACTGCATCTGCCAACCTTTTGCCCACTTACTTAATCTATCTCTGTAAACGGTTGTGTTCGTCTTGCAACCTGCCTCTCCACCCATTTTTGTGTCATCTGCAAATCTGGCTACAGTACACTTGCTTCCCTCCTCCAAGTCATTCATACATATTGTAAACAGTTGTGCTCCCAGCACTGATCTCTGTGGAACCCCAATGATTATAGGTTATCCACCTCAATAAGAACCGCTTATCCCCACTTGCTGTTTCCTGCCCATTGACCAATTCTCTATCCATGCCAATATACTGCCTCTGACACCATGGGCTCTTATCTTATGACTCCTCAATGTTTTCCCAACATCAGCTACTCTCCAACCGCAGCCTTGAAGACACCGATTCTCACTCAAGTATTGGTTCATGGATAGAAACCACAGCAAAAAGCAGGCATTCGGGCTCACCATAGCTCTTCAACTGGTGCTTTCTACTCCAAATCTGGTTTCCTTGACCTATCCCCACAGCTTCCTTTTCAAATATTGATCCAAATGCCTTTAAAATTATATTAGGGTGTGCGGTACTTCTATTAATCCTTAGGATCATTAGAAAATGAGCAAAGTTAGAAGACTTTTGCTACGTAGAGGGTTACCAGAACATGGAATGGTTTGCTACAAATGATGGCTCTAAATCCGGCCTTCCCAGTTTAATCCCAGTAAACCTAAAACTAATCATTTTATGGCTTATCCAGTTCTTATCCTTTCCCTTGATTCCCTGACTGATCAAGATTCTATCTCAGCCTTAAATATAAACAAGGGCTCTGCCCCCATAGCTCTCTGTGCAAGGGGTTCTAAAGGCAGTCCTTCTTTTCTGATTGGGACTGGAACGTACACCATCCTCAAATCCCTTGGTACAACTCATGTTTAGAAATGGCTTTGGAAGCTTGTGCTTCAATACCTCCTCCCTGATTTCCCTTCAGCTGGGTGACGGACTTTCCAGTTTTTAGTCCCATTTGTTTATGGTATGTTGCTTTCATCGTTCAGATACAAGGATGAAGAGCATTGTTCAAATAAGTACTTTAACGCCTTCAGAAAGAGAGATGGTTGGGAGATTGAGGGTAAAGCTGTCCTTTCTGTTTTACAGGTGCTGATGAATCTTGTGGGGTATCTCCAGCAAACCCAGCTCGATGTTTATCAGACATGGGTGCAGTAGGCTAGTGCACTGCATGCAAAGACCAAAGTATCAAACCATTCATTTTTGTATATCCTGCCTGCTCCCTTTCCTTGCACAGTGCTCAAAATGAAGTCTGTGGCAAGAGCAGCCATTGATTGCAAAGGATGCCTGTCATATACCAGGCTGGACAGAGGTGGGTACTGCAGATGCTGGAGGTTAGAGTGGTGCTGGAAATGCAAGCAGGTCAGGCAGCATCCGAGGAGCAGGAAAATTGACGTTTCGGGCAAAAGCCCTTCATCAGGAATGAGCAAATTCCTGATGAAGGGCTTTTGCCCAAAAGATTTGATTTTCTTGCTCCTCATATACCTGGCTGGAGTCTTACAATTCCTCCTGAACCATGAAGGACATTTTGAGAACACAAAAGGGCATAACTGTCTTTTGAATTTTCTCCTTAAAATACTTTCTCCTTTCAGCAAAAACAGTCATGTCTGTTAATAACAGAACATGGAGTATTGCTGAGTATAATGCTTTTAATTAATATGTACTTCCTCCTATGTTAGAGTGTTCATTTATTTATTTCATCTCGTGACATTGCTCACCGCTAGGGCTGTGAGCTCAGTGCAGATGCTTGTTTACAAAACCTCCAAACTTATGTTCACTACCATCTCGAAGGGTAAGAGCAGTAGATAGACCACCAAGCCAATCACATCTTGACTTGGAAATATATCGCCATTCCTCCAATGTCATTGGATCAAAATCCTGGAACTCTCTTCCTCACACCATTGATGGTGTACCCACACCAAAAGGACTGCGGTGTTTCAAGACGACAGGTTACTACCACCTAGGAGTTACTCCAGCATTTCTTATGTTTGTTTCTTGAACTGGCTTGTAACTTTCAGGATTCAGATCAATGGCTGGTGTTCCTGCTCTTGTTGAGTGCTTTGCATCCATAACAAGGTGGCACCT
Source organism: Chiloscyllium plagiosum (assembly GCF_004010195.1). Classification (NCBI taxonomy): domain Eukaryota; kingdom Metazoa; phylum Chordata; class Chondrichthyes; order Orectolobiformes; family Hemiscylliidae; genus Chiloscyllium; species Chiloscyllium plagiosum. The sequence continues at coordinate 9,674,365 of NC_057752.1, forward strand.
ATAACAAATACGGCAATTGTGGTGTGACAGTTAGATGCTTGCTGCAAGAATGTTGTCTTTGCCATTCTATTTGTATGAAATTTGAGTCAAAGAAATGCACACATGATATAGAAATGGATATTTTGACACTTGAAATGTGATGGACAATCACACACTGCACAAACTATTTTGACGAAGGCGATGACATGCTGTTTTATAAGGTGAAGAGAATTACACCTTGCAACGTGTAATATATTATTTTGCTAAATTGGAGCGGTATCCTGTTAAGGCCACAAAGTTTAATTCCTGTTCAGTAAGCAGGGTGAGGTCATATGGAGTTAAATTGCTTGGTGAGGGAAGTGTAACGATTGAGAGTTTTCACTTGCTGCTCAGAAGCTATGTGTGGTTTGAGTCTGTAACAAGTGACGTCTGCTTGTGTAAGCAAACCTACCATTCACATGAATTAATACAGATACAATATTTGGCATGTTACTGAGTATAACATCCCTGTGTTCATTATATATCCCCATTTTCTTATTATATATATTCACACACATGAACTTTCCTGTTCCATCTTCCAATCACCAATTCTTTCTTGAACATATTCATGGATATCCCTGAACTTCAGTATCTTCTCTTTGGACCCAGGCCCAGCCCACCCACTTGCAACTCAACTTAAGCAATGCATGCTGGGAAGTACGTATGTATACTGTAGAAAATCTCAGTCTCTTGGCTTGCTGTCTTTTGTTTCAGCACGAGCAACAACATGGGAAAAAGAATGCTCCCAGACCACCCACACACACCAAGTGTTCCTGGATCTTATATTCACATTGCCAACAGGTCGGTTATTTCATGGTGTTCACTCACCAATGCAGTATGTTTTAAATGTGCATTCATTCGTTATCATTTCATATGTTGCTGCCATTTCCCTTTTAAAAAATGAACATTGTCATCAAAATGGGTTGCAGTAAGAGTCCTTGGCCAAATCATCTTTAGTTGTTTCAATGGTGAGTATCCCTCCAGAATAAGGACAGGTGTGGAGCTGAAAATTCCAGTCTTCAACTCCATTTTCCAACTCCACTAACAGAACACTTCACACCAGCCTGCAGTAGAATGTGGAAACCATCTAGGTCTAGGCTGACAAACGAGCTTTCCCTTCACTTTTCCTTTTAAAAGTGACACGGAAATTTGTCAGTCAGTACGACTTGTCAATAATTAAGAACAGGACTGAAATCAGACTCGTACTGGCAATCACCTTGCACTAATCAGGGCAAGTTAAAAGCTGTTCTGTTTTACAAGGATAAGATGATTAGACCAGGTGAAAACAGTATGCCATTTCTCACCAAATCTCAGCGAATTGAAACATTGGGTGAAGTCTTGTTGAGGTATCAGGAGTCTCACCTGCCAGCTGTCCAGTTGGCAAGATACCCGCACTGCCTCCTTTTGAGAAGGTCCACACAGGGCAACTCCTCCCAGCCCTTCCTCCCCCTCGCCCTTTTAGCCAACTGGTTCTATATTGTAGCTTGTAGCTCCTGCTCAATACATTATAGCATGGGCCACCGTCAATTGGCAAGCTCAATTGGACATTAATTTGTTTCTTAAATATGGTGGCCGGGCTGCTCATTTCAGTGCCCACCGGCCTGTCGGATTGTGGGAGTGCACTTGGTGATGGGCAGTGGCCACCTGTAATATCTTATGTGCCCCACCCCAGGTCAAAAACACCCTGGCGGAGGGCCTGAAGCTACAGCCCTGTCCTTTTCTTTGAAGTTTAACACAGACTGAGTACAAAACCGGAAGTCCCAATTTTCAGAGGAGTGAAACATTTGTGAAGCATTTAAACTTTCAGAATTCAACTCTCGACATGCTAATGAAAGAAAAGTAATATGTTAGATCATCACAAAATCCCATTTTCTGTCTTAGTTTACAATTTCTGTTCTCCATAGATATGTATATTCATGAAGAGTAATTATTCTTGAGTTCCAATTTAAATGTAAGCACAGAGGATTTTACATCATTTATTTGTTCATGGAATGTGGGTATTACTGGCTAGAACAGTATTTATTGCTCGTATGAACGGTAGGACTCTGGAAGTTACTGAAGATCAGAGGGACCTTGGTATGCATATCCAGCAATCCCTGAAGTTGGCAGGGCAGATTGATAAGGCGGTTAAGAAGGCAGAAGTGATACCTGCCTTTATTAGCCAAGGCATGGGATACACGAACAGGGAGGTTATGCTGAAACTGCACAAAACCCTCCAGCCAACTGCAGCACTGTGTGTAGTTGGTCACCACACTACAGGAAGGATGTTATTGCACTAAGGTGGGTGCAGAAGACATTTGCCAGAATGCTGCCTGGGCTGGATGGTCTAAGCAAGGAGGAAAGATTGGATAGGCTGGGATTGTTTTCCTTGGAACAGTGAACATTGGGAGGGGGCCTGATAGAGGTGTATAAGACTATGAGGGCATACATAGGGTGAATAGGAAGGCACTTTTCCCAGTCGTAAAGTGGTCAGTAACCAAGGGGCATAGATTCAAAGTAAAAGGTAGAAGGCGAAGAGCGGAGATGAGGAGAAATATTTTCACTCAGAGGGTGGTGGAACTCACAGTTTGAAAGGGGAGTGGAGTCAGGAATTCTCGTAACATTTAAGCAGTATGGAAATATTCACTTGTATTGCCATACCCTCCAAGGCCATGGGTCAAAAGGCCGCCTCCTGCACTGTACACATCTACGAGTTATAAACTGGTCGAGCACAAAGCACCACATATTGTCCTGCCTGTCATCCTTGCCCCTGCCCACACTACTTAGCATAACATGGCTGCCCTGAGTGCATTCTTGAAGTTGTACTGCACACACAGAGTGAGACATTCACTTGGAAAACTGGAATTCACTATCTAGGTGAGTACTAGAATCCTAAAAATAACACACACTCTGGAAATACTCATTGAGGTCCCCAGCCATGCAGAGAAGGGACAGGACTATTTGAGATCACATCATTGGAACCATTTCTAAGTTGCAATGGATAATTTCATGCATACATTATATTTTATTCAAATTCTAACTTGTCTGGAACTGAATGAAAAAAGGATATCTACTGAAAGGCAGTATAGAAAATCTTCTGAGCAATCTGATTAATGGGTTTTGCAAATTGAGGATTGGCAACAAAACTGAGTGGCTTAAAACAGGATTGCTGAAATATGCATCAAACAGTGCACTTTTTTAAAAAGGGATATATTGCCCTTTGCCCAATGGTCACTTGTGAAGTGTGACAGACATTTCTGAGCATGTTAGCCTGCAGAATATTTTGAACTCTCCCAACAGAATTTCCACTGTGCCATTCACAGTGGGGTGAAGATTATGCCATAAGGAGCTGAGCATGAAATGTATTACTCTGCTCCAAAAATGCAGTGATGTGTGACTTAGTACACCCCAACAAGTTATATAAAAAAATAATTTCTGTTCCATCGCAACTAAAGGAAGATTGCATTTAGACATCAGTCATAGAGTTGTATAGCCTTTGGTCCAACTCATCCATGCCAACCAGATATCCTAAATTAATCTAGCCCCATTTGCCAGCATTTGGCCCACATCCCTCCAAACCTTTCCTATTCATATATCTATCCAGATGCCTTTTAAATGTTGTAATTGTACCAGCCTCCACCACTTCCTCTGGCAGCTCATTCTATACACACACACACACCACCCTCTGTGTGAAAAAGTTGCCCGTCAGCTCCCTTTTAAATCTTTCCCCTCTCACCCTAAACGTATGCCCTGTAGTTTTGGACTCCACTACCCTAGGGAAGAGACCTTGGCTATTCACCCTATCCATGCCCCTCATGATTTTATAAACCTCTATAAGGTCACCCCTCAGCCTCCGACACTCCAGGGAAAACAGCCCCAGCCTATTCAGCCTCTCCCTATAGCTCCAATCCTCCAACCCTGGCAACATCCTTGTAAATCTTTTCTGAACCCTTTCAAGTTTCACAACATCCTTCCTATAGGAGGGAGACTAGAACTGGATTCTGTATTCCAAAAGTGGCCTAACCAAAGTCCTGTACAGCCACAACATGACCTCCCAACTCCTATACTCAATACTCTGACCACTAAAGGCAAGTGTACCAAACGCCTTCTTCACTATCCTATCTATCTGTGACTCCATCCTCAAGGAGCTATGAACCCGCATCCTAAGGTCTCTTTGTTTGGTTACCCCCTCCCCCAAACCCTACCATTAAGTGTATAAGTCCTGCCATGATTTGCCTTTCCAAAATGCAGCACCTCACATTTATCTAAATTAACCTCCATCTGCCACTCCTCAGCCTGTTGGCTCATCTGATAAAGATCCCATTGTACTCTGAGGTAACCTTCTTCGCTGTCCACTACACCTCCAATTTTGGTGTCATCTGCAAACTCACTAATTATACCTCCTATGTTCATATCCGGATCATTTATATAAATGATGAACAGCAGTGGACCCAGCATTGATCCTTGCGGCACTCCACTGGTCACAGGCCTTCAGTCTGAAAAATAAACCCTCCACCATCACCCTCTGTCTCCTACCTTCAAGCCAATTTTGTATCCAAATGGCTAGTTCTCCCTGTATTCCATGTGATTTCACCTTGCTAACCAGTCTACCACGTGGACCCTTGTTGAACACCTTACTGAAGTCCAAATAGATCATGTCCACCGCTCTGCCTTCAATCTTTTTTTGTCACTTTCTCAAAAGACTCAATCAAATTCGCAAGACATGATTTCCCACCCACAAAGCCATATTGACTATTCCTAAGCAGTCCTTACCTCTCCAAGGACATGTAAATCCTGTCCCTCAGGATTTCCTCCAACAACTTGCCCACTACCGACGTCAGGCTTACCAGTCTATAGTTCCCTGGCTTTTCATTACTACCTTTCTTAAACAGTGGCACCACGTTAGCCACCCTCCAGTCTTCCAGCACTTCACCTGTGACTATCAATGATACAAATATCCAGCAATCACTTCCCTAGCTTCCCACAGAGTTCGAGGGTACACCTGATCAGGTCCCAAGGATTTGTCACCTTTATCCCAGTACCTCCTCCTCTGTAATATGCACACTTTTTAAGATAATACTATTTATTTCTCCAAGTCCTCTCGCTTCCACATCCTTCTCTACAGTAAACACGGAGATGACATTCTCATTTAGTATTGCACCCATCTCCTGTGGTTCCACACATAGGCTGCATTGCTGATCTTTGAGGGGCCCTATTCTCTCCCTAGTTACCCTTTTGCCCTTAATGTATTTGTAGAATCTCTTTGGAGTCTCCTTAGCCCTATTTGCCAAAGCTATCTCATGTCCCCTTTTTGCCCTCCTGATTATACTCCAACTACCCTAATACCCCTCTAGAGATTCACTCGATCCCAGCTGTCTCTACCTACCTTTTTTTTCTTAACCAAAACCTCAATTTCTCTAGTCATCCAGCATTCGCAACACCTACCAGCCTTTCCCTTCACACTAATGGAACATACTGTCTCTGGATTCTCGTTATCTCATTTTAAAGACCTCCCACTTTCCAACTACCCCTTTACCTGTGAATAGCCCCTCTCAATCAACTTTTGAACGTTTCTGTTTAATACCATCAAAATTGACCTTACTCCAATTTAGAAATTCAACTTTTAGATCTGGTCTATCCTTTTCTATCACTATTTTAAAACTAATAGGATTATGATCACTGGCCCCAAAGTGCTCCTCCACTGACACCTCAGTCACCTGCCCTGCCTTATTTCCCAAGAGTAGATCAAGTTTTGCACCTTCTCTAGTAGGTACATCCACATACTGAATCAGAAAATTGTCTTGTACACAATTAACAAATTCCTCTCCATCCAAGCCCTTAACACTATGGCAGTCCGAGTCTGTTTGGAAAATTAAAATCCCCTACCATTACAACTCTATTATTCTTACAGATATCTGAGATCTCCTTAAAAATTTGCTTCTCAATTTCCTGTTGACTATTGGGGGGGCCTATAGTACAATCCCAATAAGGTGATCACTCTTTCTCATTTCTCAGTTCCACCCAAGTAACTTCAGAGGACATACACCCTGGAATATTCTCCCCTAAGTACAGCTGTAATGTTATCCCTAACCAAAAATGCCACTCCCGCCACCCCTGTCCCCCTATCTATCCTTCCTATAGCATCTATACCCTGGAACATTAAGCTGCCAGTCCTGCCCATCCCTGAGCCACAGGTCTGTGAAAGTCGTGATATCCCAGTCTTATATTCCCAACCATGCCCTGAGTTCATCTGCCTTACCCATCAGGCCTCTTGCATTGAAATAAATGCAGTTTAATTTATCAATCTTACCTTGTTCTCTGCCTTGCTCTTGCCTACCTTGATTATTTAACTTGCTCCTCTTCTCAACTGTACCAGTCTCAGACTGATCTCTTTTCTCACTACTTCTTTGGGTCCCAGTGCCACCTCCCGCCCCCCTCAAACACACACACCCAATCTTACTGGTTTAAAGCCTCCTGAGTAGCACTGGCAAATCTCCCTGCCAGGATATTGATCCCCTTCCAATTCAGGTGCAGCCTGTCCTTATACAGATCACTTCTACCCGAGAAGAGATTCCAATGATCCAAGAATGCCTGCCCCCTGCACCAGCTCCTCAGCCACACATTCATCTGCTCTATCCTCCTATTCCTACCCTTACTCGCTCATAGCACCGGGAGTAATCCAGATATTACTATCCTGGAGGAACCTACTTTTTAACCTCCTACCTAGTCTCCTTTATTCTCCCTTCAGAACCTCATTCCCTTCCCTTTCTATGTCATTGGCACCAACATGACCGCCTGCTGGTCCCTCTCCCCTCTGAGAATATTCTGCACCCTCTCCGAGACATCCTTGACCCTGGCACCGAGGAGGCAACCCACCATTCTGATGTCTTGCTGTTGGCTGCAGAAATGTCTGTGCCACTAACTAGAGAGGCCCCTATCACAATCGATCACTTGGAACCTGACGTACCCGTCATTACAGTACAGACAGACTAAAACTCACTTTACTTCTTTAAAAAGGTGACAGTCATTTGAATAATGTAAGAGACTTAAATATACACTCTGGTTAGTTGTAGGTTAGATTAGTAGTTAGTTGAGTTTTGTTTTATTTTCTTTCTCGGTATTTTTTCTTTTGTTAAATTTTGGCTATTGTATATTTAAGATTTAATTGTATATCAATGTTTGTACTTGAGAGTTTTGTTTATTTTTGTAAACTTGTAAAAATGTTAAATTTCTAATAAAAATATCTATTAAAAAAAAAATGGTGACAGTCATCTGCATGTCAGCTTTTAAGGACAAGTCTGAAATCATACACATACTGGAAAACCATCTCAGATCAGAGCAAGTTGAAGGATGGTCTGTTTTAAAATGTTAAATTTCTAATAAAAATATCTATTAAAAAAAAAGGTGACAGTCATCTGCATGTCAGCTGTTAAGGACAAGTCTGAAATCATACACATACTGGAAAACCATCTCAGATCAGAGCAAGTTGAAGGATGGTCTGTTTTACAAGGATAAGGAGATTATACCAGGTGAAAAACAGTAAATTATTTCTCTTGAAATGCCATTGTTGGGTTCATGTGGCACAGCAGTAATACCACTGTCAGGAAGCCCAGGTTCAAGTCCCATCTGCTCCAGTGATGTATAGTAACATCGCTGAACAAAGTGATATGAACCTACCCGAAATGTCATTGCCCTCCAAAGATCGCACACGATCTCTGAGGATTTGCAGCCTCTGCAGTCTTTTGCTTTTGTAGCAGTATTCTTCAGCTGAAGCTCCTTTTGAGATCATAAAACCTATGTTTGTTGTTAATTAAACACTGGCAAGGGGCACAAGGAGATCAACCAAGAGTCTACGGGTATTCGGAGGCTTGAACTTTGCTTTGGAGTTTTCATGGGATCCTACAGCGCAAACACAGGCCATTCAGCTCATCGAGGCTGCACTGATTCTCTGAAGAGCACCCCACCCAGACCCAATCCCACCCCCCCGCCCTGATAATCCCGCATTTCCCATGGCTAATCCACCTAAACTACACGTCCCTGGACACTGCAAGGCAATTTAGCATGACCAATCCACCATAACCTGCAGATCTTTGGACTGTGGGAGGAAACCGGAGCACCCAGAGGATACCCATGCAGACACGGGGAGAATGTGCAAACTCCACACAGACAGTTACCAGAGGGTGGAATCGAACGCTGGTCCCTGGTGCTGTGAGTTAATTTATCCATTTAAGCATTACACAGACATTTGAAAATGAAACCTAAATTGCAAATTCATTTATAAGAACAATGTCCTTCAGTTCTTACAAAATACAGCACAGAGGGTGCTATGTCACCCTTCTTTATCTCTCAATGACTGGCTACCTGGATCAGACACATGAGTCCCCATGTTTTTGCGGCAGAGAATTGAGTTTAACACATCAAATTTTCCAAACAGCCAGAAGGAGACATTCTCTAGGTATGAGCAGCCTTGTCTAAATGACTCAAATATGAAAGAATACCGTCAAAAGTTCCTTCTAGTCTGCATGGCATAGTGCATTTCCCATCAAACACAACTGGGAGCAGATGAAGTCAATATGAAAGGGTTACTTTTGATTTTGCCCTGGGCTGTCCGTTCACAATGGGGTGGCACGGTAGCTTAGTGGTTAGCAGTGCTGCCTCACAGTGCCACGGACCTGGGTTCGATTCCCCCCTCGGGTGACCGTCTGTGTGGAGTTTGCACATTCTCCCCCCTCCCCGTGCCTGCCTGGTTTGCTCTGGTTTCCTCCTACAGTCCAAAGATGTGCAGGTCAGGTGAATCAGCCATGCTAAACTGCCCATAGTGATAGGTGAATTAGTCAGGGGTAAATATAGGGTAGTGGAATGGGTCTGGGTGGATTACTCTTCGGAGGGTTGGTATGGACTTGTTGGGCCAAATGGCCTGTTTCCATACTGTAGGGAATCTAATCTAATACAATGTCAAGTAATTTTCCTCTATTTTTACATCCATATAAACTGTACCTGACTCTTTATCCTCCAGCTCCACAACTTGTTCATAATCTTTGCTGCAGAAGAGGTCCAGGTCAGCATCCTCGAGGTCTACTATGTCTGGCTGAGAGTTACAGTGTTCATACTGGTGATCATAAGGATACGTGAAGGAGTGAACTTCTTCAGACATAGTCCTGGTGAGCTCATGGTTTGGGGAGAAAGATGATGGCTCTTGCACCATATCAAAGTGAATTTTCGGAGTCGAACATAAGCTGTAAGGATCAAAATGCAAACCAGTAGAATTGTGAGTCCTGTCATCACACAGCTTCAGGTTTTTCGGCATTGCAGAAGGCTCAGTTGGGACTTCTTTAATAGCAGTTTCGAAAGGACCGTTTGACTGATGTTGACCTTGAGAAGGCAGCTGGGGCAGCATCACCTTTTCTTTGAGTTTGTCCACACTTGTAGACTGGTACTGTCCGCAGTCCCAGAAAAAGTCATACCCGCTCATTGAGTTAGGGTGGGAGTCTCTCATCACAAGGGATGAAGCGGCTGGAGCGAAGGCCTCTGATGTACTCGCTCCTGAGTCAACAGTTACACCATTAACGTTCAGTTCACCGTTCATAGCTGAAACACAGAGAAAGAAAGTATATTATGAATTGAGAATGTGACATCCCTAACCTGTCAATGGACAGCACCAATGTGTCGTAATTATATAACATACACTATAACGCACATTGGTTTTAATGGCAAGAATCAAAATTTACTTTCCTGCTTAACACCCAAATATAATTTTCAATTCCTGACCTGTTCAAATATAGGAACGACTTTAAGTCAATTAAAACAAAGTTCACTTTTGCTTATGAAATCAGGAGTCAGAACCTGAAACAAATTAGCACTTGATCGGAATTCTCCCTCAACTCTCTATGATTTCTAGTGATTTGGATGCAGGCAGCAGTTATCAACATTGACAGATTACAACAAAAATCCGCAATTGTGTAACAGATTTAAAAGGAATGTATACTGAGCTGTTCCACAGCAGAATAGTCAGAGTAAATTGGATGACAAGCCACTGAGGAGATATCAGGAGGGAAGGGTTTTAAGGCGACACCAGAAAGGGAGGTGGAGAGTCTGAGATATGTAGGGAGACAATTTCAGAGTATGGTACTGAAAAGCACAGCCATTAATGGCGGGGCAAGGGGGAAACGAGTGCACAAGTAGGCACACAGCTGGTAGAATGGAAAATCCTGTGGTGTGAGGGGCACTGTAGTACTGCAGGAGGTTACAGAGATAGGGACAGGAAGGCCATGAAGGAATTCGAACACAAGGATGAAAATTTGGAACCTTCTCCACAGCCATATCATGGGGCTGACCTCAGGGGTGGGTGGGAAGGTGGTGGGCGGGGCACACACACTACTTATGCGTGCCCCTTTCTTCCACTGACAACACACCCAGCCCAGACATGGAAAATCCAACCCCCAGAGTTCAGAGGAGGATGGGAAAGGATTTGGGAGGTGAAAAAAACAACAGAAATGTTGCAGTATATTGCAAGAACTTGGAATGGCCAGCACTTTAGTGAGAAAGGGGTCAAGGAGCAGAAATAAGATTGTTGCGTCCCACAGCAGGAGATATGTATCACCACAACAATCAATACCACACTCATCAGGCATGTTTTTAACAAATCTGTTATTCTCACTTCGTGATCACAGCAGTGACTCACTTTTCCAACTTAAACCATTGAGGATTTATCTGCTCCCAGTGACTGTTCTTAAAGGGGAACCATCTGATAAGCTAATCTCATTTCCTTGCAAATGCACAGCATTTGTGATGTAAACCATGTAGCAATACATTATCTTGTCAACTGCAGGAACCAGAGTGAAAATTAATTTTGTCAGTCGACTTTCCTGAAAAAAAACGTTACAAACCAATTCTTATGAGAAAGGCATCTTTAACAGTGGAAGCTCCCCAGCTGCCCTGCCCTGTGTGCCCATGAACAGCAACTATGGTATGCTCAGATTTGCAAAGGCAGCTGAAAATTTCATTTCATTGTGCAGAAACCCGCCGTAAATGCTGTGACTGTGGATGTCATTCCTCTTTAGACTTTTCTTTTTCAAGAATGAGGAACCAGGAGGAAGAACTATTAACCTCAATTGGCTCTGCGTGTCTCGAAAAGGGCTGCAGATTGTTGAATCAGTTTGCTTTATTCTGTGCCCTCCTCATTTTCTAGTTGAGTGTGAGGGGAATGGAGCCTAAGATATACACCATTGAACATATTTGCACAAGACCCATATTCAAAAACATACTTGCAAACTGGCCCAATTTATACATTACATTTCCTCAGTTTCCCCGTCCTCTCAGCATCTATCTTGTGCAGCTCTTCTCCTGCTATTGCTCCACAGTAGCTGGCAGAGAATACTTCATTCTGAGCAGATTCAAACTAATCTATTGCACCACTCAAGCCCCCTCCTATAAGCTGTTCTTTGCTTTTACCCATGCCCTCACGATGAAGACAGCAAGGAACCTCAAATCAAGTCCATAAAAGCAGGAGAAACAGTGAAATTACCCACAGCACCCTGGGCTAGGGAGGAGGAAATTCTGCCCAAAATCCTATCAGTAGCCAGTAGATATATATATGTGTGTGTGTGTGTGTGAGAGTGTGTGTGTGTGTGTGTGAGAGTGTGAGTGTGAGTGTGTGAGAGTGTGTGTGTGTGAGAGAGTGTGTGAGTGAGTCTCTGGGAGACTGTTATTTGTGCTGAGTGTTTCCCTTCAGCTATATTTTTCTTAATTTGTAAAGTTATCTGTTGCTGGAGACATCTGGCAACCAGCGTGTTTTTTTTGTTCTATATATTGTGTGAGTGTGTGTGTGTGAGAGAGAGAGAGAGAGAATGTGTGCGCATGCGCGCGCATCTGTGTGTGAGAGAGAAAAAAAAGGAGAGATCCAAGGAACTGGAGGGCAGCCAGTGTGTGTTGAATCTATACCTTCAGCATTAAGCAACTCCTTCAGGTCTAGAAGGGAGCAAAACGAAAGGACAAACAATATCAAATTAAGCAAACTAATAAAACCTGATTGAAGTTAACCTTTAGCAGTAGAACTAATAATGTGTGTATATTGACTCAATTTCTGGTTTCATAATTGCTTAAAACTGAAGGAAGGATTGCAAGAAGCAAACTGATAAGGAGCTATCATGTGACAGAGCTTGGGCGGGGTTGGGAGCGGGGAGCTTTTTCCTAGCCCACTCTCTATAGGAGCTCCACACCAATGCTGTGCAGGGCATGAATGACAACTTCCAGCCCAGGCTCTGCCCTTACCTCTGCCTAACTGTGTCGAGTTCACTGTGATCCCATTAGTGTGCAAGCTATCTTCCTGATAAGGTGAAGGCTTAAGGACTGAGGCAGCGGGTGTCAACATGCACCAGGCAGAATGGAGCTGATCATTGACCTCCACATCTGAAAATTGAAAAAAGACCAAAATGGAGACTTCAGGTGCATCTGTACTACAGAGCGTATTTCCAAGTATCTGAGTGAAAAGAAAGGTTTCCCAGTCACATGTCCCCTTTCTGTCACATGATACTACCTCATGAATGGAGGGTAGCATGAATGACAGTCTGATGTCAGGGAGGTTCATGATGTTCATTAATGATCTTTTACAGTGATTTTCCGAGGCATCGTTGAATCTCAAGGCACCGGTGACTGCAAACAACAAATGTCATGACCATCTTTCCTATGAATATGACAACACCTGTGCAGCGGTTCAGAGAAGATTCACTCGGATGATTCCTGGGGTGAAGGGACTTGTCTTATGAGGAAAGGTTGAGCAGGTTGGGCCTCTACTCACTGGGAGTTTAGGAGATTAAGGGGTGATTGAAACGTAAGACTCTGAGGGAGCTGCACAAGATAGATGCTGAGAGGATGGAAAACTGAGGATCCCAAAGCAGAAAGTCAGCACCACTGAGAGGAGCAGCTGAGTTGAGAATTCTGAGGCAGTTAGTCAAGGACAGCGCTAAAGTAATTGTAGCTGATTAGAACTGGTTCTTGTTCTACATCAGAAGGAGTGTCTCTGGAAGTGGTTAAGGTATTTCATGTTCTTAAGTTTTAATATAGTGTACATATTAGTGGTAAAGTTTAAAAAGTATATAAAAGGCACCATAAGCAATGAATAATGTAATTATATAATTAAACTAATTTAGAATAGAGTTCTGGTGATGTGTCAAGGCTGCAGCATGTAGGAGCCCCTGGATGCCATTGTGATCCAGTCTGTGTGGATGAGAGTGGGAGTTGGAGGCTGGATATGCAAACTGACAATGGCACCGTGGTACAGGTGGGTGGAGTACTAACAAGTGCATTAGTAATAGTAGTGGGTGATAGTATAATGAGGGTGATGATCACCATTCTCTGCAGCAAAGAGCAAGAGTCCAGAAGGCCTGCTGATTACCAGGGTTTGGGTCATCAGCTGAGGGCTGGAGAGGAACTTGTAGTGAGAGGGGGACAGTTTCAGAGGTCATGGCCCAACATTGGTAGAATTAGCAAAGGCATTCTGCACAGAGTGGATGTGGAGATAATCTCTAAATTAGAAAGCAGAACAAAGAGTATGGTTATAATCTCTGAATTAAATAACTGAGCCACCTGCATCAATTGCTAATTTTAAATCGGAGACAGATAAATTTTTGCTAAGCAAAAGATATCAAGGGATATGGACCAAAGGCAGGTATATGGAGTTAGACCACAGATCAGCCATGATCTCATTGAATGGCAGAACAGGCTAAAGGGGCTGAACGGCCTATTTCTGTTCATATGTTCCAAATCAGCACAGGGTACATAATGCTAGCGAGATGAATATGTGATTCAAAGACTGATGTGAAAGAAGTGGGTTTCAGTTTGTGGGCTCCTGGCACCAATACTGGGGAAAGCAGGGCTGTACCATTGGGTTAGTCTACACCTGAACTGTGCCAAGTCCAGAGTTCCTGTGAACTGTATAACTAGGGAGGTAGAAAGGGTTCTGAAATAAATGGTGGGGCAAGGGATCAAATGTGGAAAGACATTGCATATCAAAGGTTAGAAACATGATAAGAGATGAAAATAGTAATACGGGAAGTAAAGGTCAGAAGATGGTAAGAAGGGACAAAGAGAAGAAAACCTAGGAATACACCAACAATCAAGATTAGATGTTATAAAGATAACAAAAAGTCAAAACTAAAGGCTCTGTATCGGAATACGCAACAGCATTCATATAAAATAAAGAAATGGAAGTAAATGTATACAATCTGATAGCTGTTATGAAGTTCTGGCTTCATGGTGACAAGAATTTGGTCCTGAATATTAAGGGGTGCATGATATTCAATACAAAAAGGAAGTTAAGGAAAAGGAAGGGTAATGTTGTTAATCAATGATAGTATTAGTGCAATAGTTAGAGATGACATTGGTTCAGGATATAGAAATGGCTGGGGCGGAGATGAGTCGTCGATGAAAGAAATCACTCATGGGAGTATACAGACCGTCAAACAGCAACCGCAATGTGGGATAAAGTATACAAGAAGAAATATTCAACGCTGGTGATAATGGGATGACAATGATCATACATATAAGCTACACCTAAACTGGAACGATCAGGCTGGCAGTTGTAGCTTGGAGGAGAAGTTCGTAGAATGCTTTCGAGGTTTAGAGCAGCAGATTTTGGAACTGACCAGGGAGCAGGTTACACTAGACTTGGTAATGTGTAACATGACTCAGAGGAAAAGATTGGGGCTAAGACTCGTACTTTAAACCTAAATAAGGGCAACTATATGGGTGTGAGCTGAGCTAGCTGAAGTGAAGTGGCATACCAAGTTACAAGACAGATCAATACAATGCAGGCATCAGTTAGCTCATTTGGCTGGATGGCTGTTTTACGATACAGAGCAGCATGGGTTTAATTCCCGCACTGGCTGAGGTTACCTTCTCAGCTTCTCCCCTTGCCTGAGGCCTGGTGAGTTGTCTCTCTCAAATGAGAGAGAACAGCCCTTTGGTCTGGGAGGACTATGGCAACTTTATGTTACTATTCCTTCTATGAAGAAAAATTCTAAAGGGGAGACTCATTATCCATGGTTAACTAAAGAAGTTCAGGAAAGCATAAAACTTAAGAAAAGAAAAATCATGTTTAACCAATTTATTGGAGCTCATTGAAGCAGAAAGCTTAAAACAACGAGAAGGAATAAATGGATCTTTTTTCCAAGTGGCAGGCAGTGGCTAGTGGGCTACTACAGGGGTCAGTACTTGGACTCCAGCTTTTCACAATATATATTAATGAGGGAACTCTCAGAGTTTGCAGGTGACACAAAGATGCCTGGGAGGATGAGCTGTGAGGAGGATACAGAGAAGCTTAAGTGTGATCTCAACAAGTAAGTGGGCAAACATATTGCAGATGCAGTATAATCTGGATAAACGTGAGATTACCAAGCAAAAACAGGAAGGCATATTATTCTTTGAATATTGACAGATTTGGAAAGGGGGAGGTGTAATAAGACCTGGGTATCCTCATACACCAGTTGCTCAAAGTAAGCATGCAGGTACAGTAGGTGGTAAAGAAGGTAAATGGCTTTCATAGCAAGAGGATTTGAGTGCAGGAACAGGAGTTGCTAGCTTTAATTGTACAGGACCATGGTGAGACCACACCTGGGAGTATGTGTGCACAGTTTTGGTCTCCTTATCTGAGAGAGGATTTGCTGGCTATGGAGGAAGGCAAGGAACGTTTACCAGACTGATTCCTGGGCTGCAGGAGTGATGCACAGGGAGTGTCTGGATCAGTTAGGACGGTATTCACTGGAGTTTCAAAGAATGTTGAGGGGGATCTTGTAGAATCCGATAAAATTCGAACAGGATTAGACAGGAGTGATGCAGGGAAGGATCTTCTTGATGGCTGGGAAGTCCAGAGCCAGAGGTTCATAGTCTAAGGATACAGGACAGGTCTTTTAGGACTGAGATGAGGAGAAATCTCTTCCCCAGAGAGGGGGGAGCCTGTGGAATTCTCTGCATAGAAAGCGGTTGAGGCCAAAACAGGTAAAACGTGTATTGGTCTTCTCAGGAGTGAGAATGGGGAGTTATGAGGAGATAATAAGGAAATGGGGAATGAAATGAACAAACATTTTGGTTCTGTCCTCACTATAGAGGATATAGAGGCTGTTCAGGCCAAAATATTGCATGTTTTCAAGAAGGAGACAGATATATTTAGTCATAGAGTCATAGAGATGTACAGCACGGAAACAGACCCTTCGGTCCAACCTGTCCATGCCGACCAGATATCCCAACCTAATCTAGTCCCACCTGCCAGGACCCGGCCCATATCCCTCCAAACCCTTCCTATTCATATACCCATCCAGATGCCTTTTAAATATTGCAATTGTACCAGCCTCCACCACATCCTCTGGCTTTGCATTCCATACACGTACCACCCTCTGTGTGAAAACGTTGCCCCTTAGGTCTCTCTTATATCTTTCCCCTCTCACCCTAAATCTATGCCCTCTAGTTCTGGACTCCCCTACCCCAGGGAAATCGCTTCAGGCTAAAGAGATCAAAGCATATGGGGAGAAAGCAGGAACAGGGCACTGTGTTGGATGATGAGTCATGATCACATTGAATGACAGAGCAGGCTCAAAAGGTCCAAACTGCCTACTCCTGCCTCTATATGCAATAGCCCTGTCAGTAATATACATAGAAGCCTGCAGACATACTTTCTGGAAGTCCAAATATAGTATTTGATAAGGTGACGCATCAAAGGATATTACAAAAAAGCTCATGATATAGGGGCTGGCATATTAGCATGGAGGGAAGAAAACAGAGTGGATGCATAAATGGGTCTTTGATTGGCAGTAACAAGTGGAGGCCTGCAGGGGTCTGTGCTGCGCCAGTCTCAACTTTTTAAAATTGATATCAATGACTTGGATGAAGGGAGCGAAGACATGGTAGCTAAATTCACAGATGACACCAAGATAGTGAGGAAGGTATGTATGAAGAGAACATAAGGAAATCGCAGGTGGATACAGGTTGACTGAGTGGGCAAAGATCTGTCACATGGAATATAGTATGGGAGAATGTGAAGTTGTTCACTTTTGCAGGGAAGAATAAAATAAAAGCAGAGTGGTATTGAAATGGCAAATGATTGCAGAATTCTGAGGTGCAGACGTATTGAGGTGTCTGGTGCATGAGTCACAAAAGGTCAGTACACAAGTACATCATATAATCAAGAAAGCTAATGGGATGCTAAGTCTTCTTACAAGAGAAACTGAATATAAAAATAAGGATGTAATGTAATGTTTCAGTTATACAAGGCAACAATGAGATGACATCTCGGATATTCTGTGCAGCTCAGTTCCCCTTATTTCAGGAAGCATCTAAGTCCTGTGGGGGACAGTACAGTGCAGGGTTTACTGGATTGATCCCTGCAATAAGTGGGTTATTCTATGAGGATGGTTGGACAGACTGCACTTGTTTCCCCTGGAGTTTAGAACAGTAAGAGCTGATTTGATTGGTGTGTATAAGACCCTGGTTAGTCTTAACAGGGTGGACATGAAAATGATGTTCCTCTTGTGGGGCAGTCCGGAACAAGGGAGCTGTGATTTAAAATTAGAGGTCACCTTTCAGAGATGAGGAGAATCTTATTCTCTTCGAGGGCTGTGCAATTTGGAACTCTGCCTCAAAAAGTGGTCAAGTCAGGGTCATTGAATTTTTTTAAACACGGAAGTGGATAGATTCATGTTAGACAGAGGAATCATGGGTTATCAGGTGATGGGAACATGGGCTTCAGCAACAAACATGTCGGCCATGGTCTTATTGGATAACAGAACAGGCTTGAGGGGCTGAATGGTCTGCGTCTGGTCCTATTTCATATGTTGTATGTTTCCTCTTGATGGGGAACCTATTTTGGGCTCCCGGCAGCTTCTGCATGGACAAGGCAGTCCTCGCACTGACTCCTTGCTGCTGCAGCAGAGGGGAGTTTGGGGTCCTGGCAGTCTGTCTCCAATGCAGATTCACAGAGGCAGCAGCAGAGGCAAGGTTGGGCCCAGTACAAAACCTGGCAACGTTGGCAAGGTGGGCCCAAAGCGGACTCACGGTGACAGCGGAGTCAAATTGGGCTGGTGCATTACCCAGCAGCACCTGCATTGGCGAGGTCCAGCAAGGACTCAGTGGTGATGGTGTCAGTGGAGAGTGACTTTCATTCCAGCGGCAGTGATGGGGCCTGGTCACAAGCCCATGGCAGAACACTGAACAAGAAGGACTTTAAAAGTCGAACACTTTTTCTTTACTACTTTATTTTTCTGACTTTATAGTCTACATTTGGTCTACTTTTCTGTGTTTTAAGATGGCGCCAGAGAGTGGCGACACTATACATCACTCTTCACTTGTAACAAAATGTACGTGACAATAAATGAATCAAATCAAATCAACTAGGGGAAAAAGTTTCAGAACATAGGGTCTCTCATTTCAGATGGTGATAGAGCAGGATTTATTCCCTCAGAGAGTCATTAATCTTTGGAGTTCTCTACCTGAGGGAGAAGTGAGGTCTGGCACATGGAATGCATTCAAGGCGGAGTTAGACAGATCTTTGATCTACAAGGGAGTTAAGGGTTAGAGCCAACAGGAAGACCACAATCAGATCAGTCCTGATTTTATTGAATTGAGGAGCAAATTCAAGCAACCAAATGGTCGATTCCTGCTCTGATGTCTTCTCTCTCTGGGGATTTTAGGGTAATCTTCCTCTATTTTCTCCTTTCCACCCCAGTTTCATATCCTGTGGTATGACCAATACATTAGGTGGAGCATCCTGGCTTTCAGGCTCCCTCAACTAAACAACAACCAAAACACACTGCCCCCTCAGTTTCTAACTGGTACTATTCAGCAAAATCTCATCACCACTCAAAACCCATGTCTCATTATTGAGTGTTGACTTTTTGGGGTGAATACGTTTGAAGACTCTTTGCAGACAGCATCCTCCTCCTAAACTCGAGCCACCTTGGTTTGTGCTCCCATCTCTGGCCAATATCGTCACTGGAGGTTCAGCACAACGTGGGTGATATCTTTGTGTCTGCTTCACCCGTGCAAAATCAAACCCCACAGTCCAGTTCTAGGTTCTGTCCGTGGATGGTACCTGAGAGGATTTTTGAGTTGAATAGTACAATAAGGTTGGAGACCTGACAGTAAAAGGTGGGAGTGATTTGAGAGGATGACAAATTCGGAGCGGGATGGATCATCAATTAAAACATACTGGGTTAAATGGCACTTTTCCAAAAATGTTTTGCACCAGTACACCAAGTAACTTCAGTGACACTGCTGAGGACACATTTGAACTATCAAGTAAGAGCCTGATGCCTAAGGCAGTTAACTATTGTGCAACCTGACTGATACAGTTTGTCATTTGGTGAAGAATGGCAATCACTTAAGGCTGAGTGTTGAACTCATGTAGGATTCCAACATTGCTACCAACCAGTGCCTGCAATCAACCCCTGCACCACCTCCAAACCTCAGTGCTACTCAAACCTGACAACGAAATTGAATTAGAATTAGAAGCCCTACAGTATGGAAACAGGCCCTTTGGCCCAACAAGTCCACACCAACTCTCCGAAGATAACCCATCCAGACCCATTGCCCTATTACTCTACATTTCCCCCTAACCTACACATCCCTAAACACAATGGGCAATTTAGCATGGCCAATTCACCCAACCTGCACATCTTTTGGATTGTGGGAGGAAACTGGAGCACCCGGAGGAAACCAACGCAGACGTGGGGAGAATGTGCAAACTCCACACAGACAGTCACCCCGAGGCTGGAATTGAACCCTGGCCCCTGGCGCTGTGAGGCGCAGTGCTAACCACAGAGCCACCATGCTGCCATTCCTAGGGGACACCTCATACCAATGTCACCAGTGCCAATTCAGTGGCATAAAAAGGGGGGGGCGGTTTAAATTGGCAGATTAACAGCCTCAGTTCCTTTCAGATGTTACAATCTCCCTTCTTTACTTAGTGACCAATACTGTACTTTGTTCTCACTGTCCCCCTCACAGCATCTCCATTGTTATTGATTATATTTGTCTGTCAATAGATAATTCAACTTTCCCGTCCTAACGGACCAAATGCAAAGGGGATAAAGTGATGAATCAATTATTTCCGAAGATCCACGTCAGAGCAAATGGAGACTCAGCCAGGGTCCCTGCTCCTGATCACAGGATGATATTCAAGGTAGAGGTACATCTGTGTGGCTTTTGGATCTTTGGTAACAACTTAGACCCTCCCCCCGAAAAGACCACTGGCACTTTTTGTTGAGGTTAACATGTAGTTGATGAATCAAAGGGTGACCAGTGCTGAGGGAACTATGCCCCCAAACAGACTCCAAGCCTCTGGGACAGGAAACAAGAGGAGGAGCAAAGTAACAAGAAAACCCTCCACCGACCTGTCTTTTCATGCAGCTTAATAAGGGTAGTGATCACAATAGGGCCTCGGGTATTAATGCGATCATCATGCAGCAATGGGTTGTGAATAACTACAATTCACCAAGCCAATTTCACACAGCTGGAAACACAGTATGTAATTTCCTAATCTATATTTTACCATAAATGATAATTACTCTACATAGTCTGTGGGAATCAAAAACTCCCAGAGCGATCACTAGCAAACTGACAGAACCACCAGTGTTTGCATGACTGGTTTGTCCCTTTCAAACACAAATATTTCCAATTATGCCTTAATATACCAGAACTATTCTGGGTTTCAAAGAATCTCACCTGGGATTTTCCTCAGGGGGCCAGGCATTCCTCGTTATTGAGGGCTTTAAAATATCCATTGTTGAGATATGGGCCTTGCTGGCAAGGCCAATATTTTTTGCTTGTCCTCCAACTGCCTTTAAGAAGGTGACATGAACCTGCCTGAATCCCTGCTGTCTATGCAGTGTAAGGGAGGAAGTTACAGGATTTTTTGACTCCGTAACAGAATTAGATTGCTATTTTTTTTCACTAAGTTGGGATGGTGTTGAGCAGTGGAAATTGCAGATAGCAGTGTTCCCATGCCATCTTCAAAGTAATGAGGGTCATGAGTTTATGAGGTGCTGTCAAGCTGTGGCAAGTTGCTAAAGTGCATCCTGTAGGTGGCACACACTACAGCCATGGTATGCTGGTGATGGAAGGAATGGATGATCTCCTAATCAAGCAAGTTGCTTTGTTCTGGATGGTGTCAAGCTTCTTGACTATGGTTGCAGCCAGGCAAGTACAGGGTTTTCTCTCACACTCCAGAGTCTTGCCTTGTTGGTATTGATCTTCAGCACTCCAGTCAGAATACTATTGGGAGCTGTAGTCTTTGCATTATTTCTTGACGTCACGTAGAGTGAACCTAATTGACTTAAAACCGTTAATGGTCTTGGAGGGGACCTCAAAAAAGGACCATACATTAGGCACTTCTGATTAAGAGTGATTACATGTACCCACATTCTAACACTAATCACTGGATAGCATCAGGAACAGGAACCCTCGTCCAAGAGCCCCCCGATCGGAGATTAGCGAACACACTGGGATTACACCTGCGATCTTCTGGTAGGCCCAGTGAGCAACAACCCATTTTGGAAGTTCAACTGCCTGCTAACACTGTAGCAATTCCCAACAGGTAGCATTGAGGGAGGGTTCAAGTTACATTTGCTTCTGCAGATGGGAACTGCAAAGCTTGATTTCGAAAGGCAAATGACACTAAACTGACATAGTTAGATGAACAATCAAGAAATCGACGTTCATAAAGGTGAAACTAAGGCTCCTTTATTCCACTGTTTATCGGAGAAAAGAAATGTACCTCTTTAAGCCACAAAGGAAGATATTAAAACAGGTGACCAAAGGCTTGATCAGTGTCAGTTTTGACCAATTACACTCCTGTGAAGTGCTTTGGGATTTTTTACTACATTAACAGTTTGATATAAATGCAAGTTGTGATTAGTTATATAACATACTCAGGACAAGAACAAAACTCTTAGCCCTTTCAAATAATGAAAAGTCTTATAACGTTTCTCCTTATGCCAGGTGAGGATTACTATAATTCTTGGATGCCTTGCCCAAATGGCCATTTTTCATGTTTGATCTATTTGAATATGAAATGCATTATAGCTGAGCCCAGCTTTGTCTTCAGCTGAATTCCACACAATCAATCAACAGCAATTTAGAGCACATACCACAGTTGGTTTTCTTCTCCCTAATCCTGAGATCGAAAAACAAATTGTAGCAACTCAATGATGTACTACCTAAGTTGGGTCAACACAGTCAATACGAAAGGTCAAAGAGAGGTTCACCTGGTCTGTGGTGCATTTACCCACTAAGCTCATAACAATGAAGCAGACTTTCATTAACCCAATTTTCCTGTGACAGAAAACATGTTACTTAACTTACACCAGTAGATATATTTGAACAGTGCACTAACTCCAGATCTCCTTAGTGAATGGTCCTAACTGTTCAACACAACATACTCATTTGGTTCAGGAGTAAGGTCACTGGACTTGAAATATTTCTCTGTCCACAGATGCTGTCAGATCTGCGGAGTCTCTCCAGCACTTTCTATTCTTATTATTCCCATTTGGTTTCTTACAACAATACTTGGTATTTAACCCTTCAAGTCTCTGTTTCAGAAAGATTCACAGCCGAGACCATTCAGAGTCAAACGTGAGTATTTAAGTGAATTTGCTTATTTTCTGGCTTATGAAACCTTATTTCTTCATTCGTTCCTCTCCCAAACTCATCAATTTCATAAGGTTACAGTTCCTTAGGAGTTTTGTTGTGAGCTGAACAGTTGCTTAAATAGCCATCCTTCATGCTTGAGCCTAGACTGGTGTCTTGAAGGCTATCTAATTGTAGACTGTATCACAGCAAACAAATTGTCATTGTAACTGGCCACAAGCAACATTCTCTCCCCTTACCCCCAAAACCCAGAGACGCTGAAGACAATTCCACCAATCAGTTCATCTGGGCTCAACTAGGCAATAGAATATGGGCCTTTCTGGTTATGTGGCTCTGTTGCACACTTGGCAGTGCACCAACTCACTGAGGTATCAGTGGGAGCAAAATATTTCCTTCTTCCCACCTTCTCCAAAAGATTTCAAGCTCCGATAAAACTATTCCTTTTCAGCTCAGAAATGGTGGGGCAGTAACTGAGGAGGGGGCTGAAGTCTTCCATTCCAAGAAATCAAAACCAAACTAGCTAATGAATTCCCACTCAAATGAATGGAAATTCCTGCAATCCTTTCTGATAAAAGAATAAGTGACTGAAGTTCTGTCTTTCCTCTAAAAGGCTGTGTTGAGACAAAAAGCCAAAATGGTTTCCATTTAATTATGCACTTCTTTTCAAAAAAACACTTTAAATATTAATTCTTCTTTCCCAGATAGGGCTAGACTGTCAGGAAAAGTCAATCCAAGGACAGTGGGGAATGCCAGCCCGGCTTCCAAATTTATAAAATAAATCTCTTTGACAGGGGAAACTGCATTTGTAGAAGGACTGTACTGTAATCCACACAATAAACAAACCAGTTAAAAATATCCAATATAATTAATGTGCCCCTCTCCAGCCAGTGGAACCATATTAGATGGTTATTACACAAGACTAAAACGAGACATAAGATAGGGCGGGGGAGGTGCACACAATGAAGTGAACAACAGCACTGGGCCTGTAAGCAGAAGATGTCACAACAATAATGGAGGAAAGCAAAGAGCATCTGATGATTTGTCACATTTGCATCAATAAAGTTTGATTCAAATCTTCACTTTATACTGCTTATGGAGGAAGTGGGGGGGTTGGGGTGAGGGAATACTGGGAGATGAGGACTTGAAAGAAAGATTTACACCAGTTAGCCTTTCTTTCCGAGCCATATTTCAGAAGCGTGTTGTTATACACTCTACAGATTAATTTTCCACTTTGACAAAAACAATTCCTGGAACTTTAAAAAAAACATAAAGAAACTAAGTCCTGATTAAAGATTGTTCAGCTCGTTGTCTGTTGATTAGGAATACAATACAGTGGGATTTACTGAAACGCAGCTGAAGCAAAAAGCATGACAGATAATCTATTTGATTTTGCTCCGAGACTAAGAATCATGGTTCGTGTTTCACTGCAGCCATGATCATTCAAGGATAAAAACAGCAAGAGAGGAAATGAGTGGATCCCAACAAGCTGAGGTGTCCTCTGGGTCCTAAAACCTGTCAGATCAAGTCACCACACACACACTAACTGCTCAGATAACAGAAACCACACACTGCTGTGAGCATTCCATACTGCATTTTTCTTAAAACAGGTTTAATCTTGATTCAGCAAAAACTCCAAATACTTCAACTGGTACTACTAACAAAAAAAAGGAGAATGCAGCTGGAACAGAGACAAAAACTGTGCATTTTCATCCCATTATAATATGTATTTATCAATTTAGAATTATTTTCTGTATATTCTGTTCCAGCAATGGCTGCTTTCTTACAATCTGTTCTGTTTGCTTGGTTCAAGAGAGAATGCTGGATTGAGAACAGAACCAGGAATTGACCTTCATGGACGTCTACATCAACAACCAGGATTTATAAAGCACCATTCACATAGTACAATATCTCAAGTTACTTCACAGAAGCATTATCAGGCAAAAATTGACACCAGGCAACATTAGGATTTATTGTTAGAGAGGGAAATTTTAAGGTAGGGTCTTAAAATAGGAGAGAGGGAGGGAGGTTTAAGGAAGGAATTCCAGATCACTGATAGCACCATGATTAAAATCATGGATATACCAGAGGCCAGAACTGGAGAAAAGCAGAGATCTCAGAGGATTGTGGAAGAAGGGCCACAGAGGAGTTTGAAAATCACAATGTGAATTGTAAGATCAAAAGGACAAGACAAGGAGCTAAGTACGTCAGCAAGAACAGGGGTTCTAAAGCTTGGAGTACAAAGATCCTAATACTGCAGACAAGTGGGTACCACTGTTTTGTGAAGGGTCTCACAAAGTATGGGAAATTATCTGCAGATATAAAGCAGATGTTCATATTCCTTCCCCAAATGTCTTGTCAAGTTTAATTTAGATAAACGTGAGGTCCAATTTGGTAGGACAAATCAGGGTAGGACTTATACGCTTAATGGTAAGGTCCTGGGGAGTGTTGCCGAACAAAGAGACCTTGGAGTGCAGGTTCATAGCTCCTTGAAAACGGAGTTGTAGGTAGATGGGGTAACGAAGGAGGTGTTTGGTATGCTTGCCTTTATTGGTCAGTACATTGAGTATAGGAGTTGGGAGGTCATGTTGTGGTTGTATAAGACATTGGTTAGGCCACTTTTAGAATGCTGCATTCAATTTTGGTCTCCTTGCTACAGGAAAGGTGTTGTGAAAGTTGAAAGGATTCAGAAAAGATTTGCAAGAAAGTTGCCGGGGTTGGAAGGTTTGAGCTATAGGGAGAGGCTGAATATACTGGAGTTATTTTCCCTGGAGCGGAGGAGGATGAGTGGTTTTAGAAATTTATAAAATCATGAGGGGCGTGGATAGGTGAATAGTCAAGGTCTTTTTCCCCAAGGTAGGGGAGTCCAAAACTAGAGGTCTGAGGTTTAAAGTGAGAGGGGAAAGATTTAAAGGGACCTAAGGGGCAACGTTTTCATGCAGAGAGTGGTCCGTGTATGGAATAAGCAGCCAGAGGAAGTGGTGGAGGTGGGTACAATTACAACATTTAAAAGGCATTTAGATGGGTACGTGAATAGGAAGCGTTTAGAAGGACATGGGCCAAATGCTGGCAAATGGGACTAGATTAATGTAGAATATCTGGTCGGTGTGGATGAGTTGGACCGAGGGGTCTGTTTCCGTGACTAACCCAAATTTAGAATGACATTTTTTGGATGGCTCAATTGTGAGATGGACTGCCTGATATCCATTTGAACCATGCCCACCAGGAAGATCTTGGCATTACAGTGGTGGGGGAGGGGCCTATGTCTGAATATTCCTGGAAGTTCCCCACCTGGAGTTTCCAAAACACAACACCCCTTAAATTACATAGCGGCTGGGAAGTGGAGGAGCCACTATGTTAGCTGTTTGCTTAGATTACTGATGTGTCTGACTGTGGGTAGTTTCATCCCACTTGCTGAAGACAGCCCTGAGATGACTCAGAATGTGACACATCCCAAAACGGTTGATAATTAAGAGCACTACAGCACGACAAGCTGCATCACACCTACCACATACAAATCCAGTAATCCTGTCGGCACTTCCACTTAAAAATGCCCTCGAGAATACCTGTCAAAACTCAAACACTCAGACTCGGGGTAATGAAATCAGAATCAAGGCTCTGAACCTTGGCTGCTTTTTTTTTTAATCCTTTCCCTCCCCAGCCATGTTAAAGTGAAGCCAGGTTCAGCGTCTGCTGTGATTCTTCCAGCTTCATTGTGTACAGACTAGTGACTGAACCCGGAACCTTCCTGCTCACTAAGGATTTGGCCCAAGCATAGATGGATTTTTTTTTTCCCTTTTTATTCAAGTTGATTTTTGTCAAAAACAAAATCAGATTTCTGGCTGTGGTGACATCATGCTAA
>NC_057752.1:9701352-9711927 GCF_004010195.1 Chiloscyllium plagiosum
TTAAATACAAAGACTTTTTAAAATACTAAACTTTGTTAAAACATTTAAAGTCATTCTTCCCAATGGAATAACTGGGTGAATTTATTGGTACAGTATTCGGACAATGAAAACAGAGTTGTCGGATCAATCCCAGGCAGGTTAGGTGACTGGAGGGGGTTCCACAATTGGCGACCAGGTTCCTAGGACACAGATGAGGAACAATCAGCAGGTATCCAAGGACAGAATTATGTTTGGTTTGTATTAGATTGATGCATGTTGCAATTTAGAAAAAAAATTCACCATGAATACATCTTAATGTTAATACCACAGTTCGGACTCCTTTCATCATTTTTGGGTAAAAAACTTTGATGGAATTTCGGCAGGCTGCCCACACCTCCTATGAGCTGAAATTCATTTTTATTTACTGCTGCACAGTGCAGATCTAATGACTCATCACAGTTGTGATGAACTGCCTTCTGGAGAGGGTGTTGTATGCCCATTATGAAATTTGTATAATGGATGGCTACAGATCGAACTGCTGATCAAATGCACAATTAAAAGGAAAAGAAAAATACAGGAAAAATATTACAGAACACAGTACCAGTATAAGAGAAGTGTGGAAACAGTCTGCAAGATGTTCGGCTATCCGCCAGTACTTTGAATGCTGCTTTCAGTTTTATTTGCCACGGATCATTTTCTTCAGATGAATTAGATCAACCTTATCTCATTCTATGGGATGAGATGTCACACAGGGGTCCATACTCTCTATATACCCAGAGATTAAGAACGTGGGACTGACTCGCATTCTTGTTAAAAGGCCACCAATATGAAACACTATCTCTGTTTATCTCTGCATAAGCACAGCCTGACCCGCTTCATATTTTTTGTTTTGCTTTCAGATTTCTGGTGTCAGCAGTGTTTTTGCTCTTGCATTTATATAAGGCGCGTGCAACGCTGGATATCCCAAAGTGACACCTAAGTATTTTCTGGAACTGTAATCATAGCACCAATCTGCACACAGCAAGCTCTCACAAACAACAATGATCAGACCATCTATTTTAGTAAACTGAGTTGAGGAGGGAGAAATATTGGCTGAGGACATTGGGGAAACTCCCCTACTCTTCAAATAGTGCCATGGCATCTTTTACATTCCCATTCGGGCAGATTAGACCCTGGTCCAAAAGATAGCACCTCCAACAGTGCAGCACTCCCTCAGTACTGTATTGGATATTATGTTCAAATCTCCGAAGTGGGACTTCATGCCCCAACCTTCTAAATCAGAGGTCAAATTTCATGAACCAGCGCTGACATGCTTTGAACACCTCGTTGGTCCCTAATACAGACCTATAAACTAGCAGCCTGACCTGGGACACGTATCCCTTTACTTTCCTTGAAAACCATTCTTTGAAGAAGTGAAACAAGTGAATGTCAATAATCTTTACACCTTTGGTAGAGAGTGGAATACAGGCCGACAACAGTTGTATTTGTTTTGCTGAACTTCACCCTCATTCTACATGGCGGCTTACCACGCTAATCAAACTCTCAGTTCTTAGAAAAGCCTGGAATGGCTGCACAATAAAAACAACATTGCTAGTAAGTAACTTAAGTTTTTAAATTGTAACTTCAGATCACACACACACTACCCTGAGCAGTGTGACAACACAATGTGTTCGTAAGACGTTTGATCTATTTCTGACACGACCCCACCTCCCTCCCCTTCGGCTCCCATTAACCACCCAACCACAAGAGACCTAACCATGTCAGTGTTTACAAGGAAATATGCAAAGCATGGGGCAGGTATTTCCCCAAAGAGAACCTATCTGGGGGAGCCTGTATAAGAGGCTAGCAAGGCAGTGTGACATAGTATATGATAGAAACCCACGAGACAAAATCATTTGAAGTTTATAAGTTAACAGTCCAGAAGATGACATCAAGTATTGATCAGGAGGACATGCCATTACATGTCAGAGTCATAGAGACGTACAGCATGGAAACAGACCCTTCAGTCCAACTCGTCCACACCGACTAGATATCCCAATCTAATCTAGTCCCGTTTGCCAGCATTTGGCCCATATCCCTCTCTACCCTTCCTATTCATATACACATCTAAATGCTGTAATTGTACCAGCCTCCACCACTCCCTCTGGCAGCTCATTCTATACACGCACCACCCTCTGTGTGAAAAAGTTACCCCTCAGCACCCTTTTCTATCTTTCCCCTCTCACCCTAAACCTATGCCCTCTAGTTCTGGACTCCCCCACCCCAGGAAAGAGACTTTGTCGATTTATCCTATCCATGCCCCTCATGATTTTACAAACCTCTATAAGGTCACCCCTCAGCCTCTCCCCCTAGCTCAAACCCTCCGACATTGGCGTGTGAAATCATCCGACCCAAGGCTTCATCAACAGTGTCTATGTTGTGGAGGCCAAAACAAAAATCAGTTGTAAAGTTTCATTTCTTAATGATGTCAGATCAGTTGGCCAATTGGAAATGTTTCATCGTTAACAAATTGTAACACTTCCCTTTCCGAAATGGATGGCACACCAGATCCTCCCTCCCCAAGTATATGGCCAGGTTTGACCAGCCCCTTCAGTACACATCTCCATATTCAGGTTGGCACAACCAATCGACTTTAAGTTAACTTAGCAACTTTCAGCATTTGGAGGCAACACAAACTAAATGAAATTCACCAAAGCAAATAGTTACTCAAAGCCTGAATTTGGTTAGTTCACCATAAGACCACAGATCATAAGATGTATGAGCAGAAATAAGTCATTCAGCACATGGAATCCAGTCAATCTGATCATGGCAAGGCTAATAACCCTCAAATCCAATTCCCTGCCTTCTCTCCTTCATTCTCGAATTCATTAAAAATCTACTTATCGCCGCATTGAACATACATTAATCCCCAGCCTCGACAGCCCTCTGTGGTAAAGAAGTCCACAGATTCACTACCTCTGAGAAGCAACTCTTTCCCATCTCTGTTCTAACTTGGTGACCCCTTACTCTAAGATTATACCCTCTGGTCCCAGACACTCCCACAAGGGGAAACAGCCATTCTGCATCTCCCCTGTCAAGTCCCCGAAGAATCTTGTGTGTTTCAATAAAGGTGTCCTCTCACTCTTCTAAACTCCAATGAGTACAGGCCCAACCTACTCAACCCTTCCTCATTAAAAAACCCTCCATTATTGGGATCAACTCTGAACTTTCCCTGAACTGCCTGCAGTTTTCTGCAGACTTTCTCCATTTAAATAACATTCAGCTCCTCTGTTCTCCCTGCCAAAGTGCATAACCTCCTATTTCCCGACATTATACTCCATTGGCCACATTTTTGCCCACTGACTCAACCTGCCTATATCCCTTTACAGACTCGTATCATCCTCACCATTTTCCTTTCCACCTATTTTCGTGTCATGTGCAAACTTGGCTATCATATATTCATTTTCCTTTTCCAAGTCATTAGTATATACTCTGATTAATTGTGGCCCCAGCACTGTTCATCCCCAATTTATGCTGCACTACCCCGTCGTCAGTTTATGCTGCGTTCCCCCATTGGGGGAATCCTCAGCTTGCAATATCATTCTTCTCTTCACTTCACCCTCCAGCATTCACACAGCTTGGACTCTCAACCCCGCTCCCCTTCCGTCTAGGTCCATACCCTTCGCTAATTTGTTCTTCATTGCTGCTGCAGGCTCGACGGCTACTGCTGCTTTAATCCTGGAATCAAATCTTGCTGCACTTTGCAGGCAGGCAAAGCTGCCTTTTCCTGTGGTTGGTGAAACACTCATCTGTTTGCTTAGACCTTGCCTCTGAAGGTCTGCTGGCGGAGAACCTTGTTGCTGGAAATCTGAAATGAAAGCAGAAAGTGTAGGAAATATTCAGCAGGTCCTGCAGCATTTGAGATACCAGGGAGAACCTTCCTGTTTTTTGTTGAAAACAAAAAGATTGCCCACCAATGATTTTAGGAAGCCATGTTAAGGTATGGAGAGAGAAAAGCAGAACTCATGTTTTGAGTCAAATATAACTGAAGTTCTGAAGACTCCCATTTAACTCAAATTGTTAAATCTATTTTTCTTTCCACAAGTGCTGCCAGACCTGCTGAGCACTTTCAGAGTGTGCTGTTCTGTTCTTTTTACTACTTGCAGGCTCTCCATCACGGAAATCAAAAATATATCAATTCAACTCCCCAAAAACCTAATGTTTGTTGGTGATTCCACCATCTGCGTTTCTGATCTCATCCTTCCTCCAGCCCATGAAGAATGAGATGAGCCCATGTACTTTGCGCTTCCTCAAGGTCAACAGCAATAAGGCCAACAAGTTTCATTGAGACGACTCCACCTAGTGTTGTTGCAGCCCTCTTGACATTGAACCATTCTCCCCACTTTTACTATCAAAATGTACCAACCCACCGGCCCTGGGCATCTGCCACATTTTAGACTCATGCCACTGACAAGTTTTATCACAAGTCCAGTCTTGCAATGAGTATTTGTTGATGAATATAACCTGTCTTCCCCCTCAGCCACCTTCTGAGACTGCAAGGTCTGGTGCGATATTCACAGATTCAACTTTGTGTCTGACTGAGGCGTGATAGTGGCTGACTGCGGAAAGGAAGATAGTGACAGGAGCAGAAAATTCTCAGCCTTCTCAGGACAACATGACACACTGCCTACCATGCAGTACAAATGTAAGCACCATCAGCTCTTTTCAGAATGTGTCCTTGTGGATCTGAATCACATCCGGCCTCAGCACACACACCTTCGGTTCCCCAAACTCCTTCAGGAGAACCACAACTTCTTTGATCCAGCATGCCAAGGCTAGAGTGAAAATGCTGGACCCTTCAAGGCTAATGTTAATGATGGGACCTGTAAAACCTCTGCAACAAAGTGCTGCCTCCCCCAATATATCAGAGACAGACCGGTTGACATGCAACAAAAATTTGATATTCCTGGAGTCTTTGCTTGGCCTGAAGATGGGCAATACCTTAACCCATCATTTCTTGTCAAGAGGTCAGATGGGGTTTTTGACTTGTCCCATTTCTTGATGTTGGATGCTACAGTCAGCCACCACCTTCACTCATGCCAGATGCTGACTCAACTGTACACAAGATTGCCAAATGGAAATACATCTTTGAGACACATCTGTCCAATGCCTTATGTCTGATTCCATTAGTACAATTTTCCTTGAAGCACTGTGGAGAGATTGCATCCTATACATTCGATTCCCAAAAGCCATGCCTGGAATTGCAAGTGCCATTGGGGAATTAATATCCTGTGTCCCAGGTGATCTTATAGTGGAGAGCCCTGTCATCAAGATCTGTGTTGGTAACATTCCTGAAGACTATCTTCACAATTGGCAAAATGGAATAAATGCAGTGTCACAATATGACTTGTCTGACACAGTAATCTGAAACTGTAATATTCCCTCATGCATCACACACATCTGTTGCAAAGTGCCACCCTTCAAAGAAGCTCACCAACATCTGTGATGTCAACCACTACCTCTGGGCTGCTACCATCTCATGGGGATTGTTCACTCATTGTTCAGCACTTTGCCCCTTCAGAGAACACACTATCGTACAGATCATTTTCAGGAAGGCCTTCTCACTTACTTCAACCGGTGACTGGTCACCCAATGTATCATCGGCTCCAATTGGTTACCCATAAATATTTCGGTGTGATCGACATTACTGTGTTCACTGACTGCGTCACAGCCAGCTGCTATTGAATTGGTTACAGCTGGCTGCCATATTTGACGCTGCGCCTCCACTGAATGAGTTCTTACACGATGTCGATGCCTCCATTGAATGGGTTACAGCTAACCGTCATAACTGAAGTAAATGCCTCCGCTGAATGAGTTACAGCTGTCTGCCATTAAAATGGGTTACAGCTATCTGCCATACTTCACATAAGTGCCTCCACTGAATGGGTTACATTGAGCTGCTATAGTTGATGTAAATGCTGACACAGCTGCCTGCTATTGAATGGGTCACAGGTCACTGCCGTACCTGCTCTGCTCTCCAGACCATCTCTGTAAATCCCCCAGTCCTCAAGTGGCCCTGGAGAAGTAGTTGACACTTCATTTGCCGATGATGTTATAAAGCAAAGTGACAACTGATTTTGACTATAAAAGATTAAGGTCACTGCCACTTACACTGGTACCAATGTACCACACAACACCTTGAGTGATGCTGTCCTCCAGATGTGCATTGGGCTTCATTCACTCGATGGTCCCCTATCTATCATATAGACTGATCCTGCCCCGGTTTGTCAGCCCTGTTCAGCGGCGAACTGCTTCAGGAAAGCCACATTACCACTAAACTTAGGAGACTGAAGAATCCCAAAGGAATTCAGTAGCAAAGAAAGTAATGCAGGAACATATCTTCTCTAAGCAGTAATTTATTTTACTAGCTCTTTTCTTATTTGGACATTGTGTACATTGTATTGTGTCCAGTTCTGGTCACCACACTACCAGAAGGATGTGGGTGCTTTGGAGAGGGTGCAAAAGAGGTTTACCAGGATACTGCCTGGTATGGGGAATTTTAGCTAGGAAGAAAGTTTGGATAGACTGGGTTTATTTTCACTGGAACACAGGAGGTTGTGGGATGACCTAATAGAAATGTCTAAGATTGTGAATGGCATGGATAGAGTGGAAAGGATGAGGCTTTTCCCAGGGTGTTGGGAGCAAATATGAGGGGATACAGGTTCAAGGTGTGGGGGGGTGGGAGGAGTTTAAAACAGGTGTGCGAGGCAGGTTTGTTACACAAAGAGTGGTGAATGCCAGGAACACGCTGCCGGAGGAGGTGATGGAAGCAAACACAGTAGCAGTATTCGAGAAGCACCTGGATGAACACATGAATGGGAATGGAACAGAGAAATAAGGATCCTGTAAGTGAAGACAGTTTAGTATGGAAGGGCAAATTGTGTTGTTGCAGGCTTAGAGGGCCAAAGGACCTGTCCCTGTGATATATTGTTCTTTGTTCTATCCTCAACTCTTCGACTGTGTATGGTACATACACCAACCACTTTATCCAATGTCAAGTGGTTTGAAATATTTAGTTTTCAATTCACAATAACTTCCATGTGTCCAATGAAATTCACATCCATGCCACTTAATGTGATACTAAATCAGAATTGTATATTTATAGTAAAAGTAACCATGTTTTGGTTTTCTTAGTATCTTTAAAAACGGGAATTTAGAATGCTTTCCCTTCAATTTAGAGATCTGGGTTCAATCCAAGCAATAAGGAACTAATAGCACTCTCACTTTGATCGGAACTGTTCGGAATTTTGATCTGAATTGTCTAACAGATCAGAACATTGTCCTTGTCAGAATCTTATAGGGGTCAGAGCTATAACGTTGACTCTGGCAAGACGTGTGGCAGAATCGAACAAGAAGCTCAGCAAGGCCTATCTCGATGTCAGGAGTATCCTGCTCCATCTTTTACTCCTTTCAAGGCAGTGTGGTGAGCTCACACTGGGCAGTGGTGGACTGCCAACCGACAATGATTAGAGCTTGTTAAATACCTTGGTGATGGCCCAACTCACCTCATTAATATTCAGCTTCTTGTCTTCCCAAACTCACTAAACAAATTAGATGCCAAGAATTCTGACCATAGAAATCAGAGTGGTTACCTGGTGAATTCAGCTCACTGCTTGCTCCAAACAACCTCCATGTTGGACACGAGGTACCAACATCTCAGGACACGCTCCATGGTCACCAGCTACAGACACCCCACATCCACAGACATTGGCATCCAATATGTGCCAGCCTGTGAGAACCCTCATGGCACATCTCCGATTCAGTTACAGGACACTTCTGCTCATCAATGCCCCACCTCAGGCTGTACTGGCAACTCTCACAGTAATGCTGCAGTAAGGACACTGTGTGCTCAGGGACACACCAGGCTATATCTCCAGCCTGTTCACTAGCTGTCATAGCACTCACTTACTTGGAGTCAACCTGGATAGTCACAGAATCCCTTCCCTTCACTACCTTTGTGTACTTTTCCACCTCAGCCACAGATATCAGGCTCACAGTATTGCAATACAGCCGAGCCATTTAGCACAGCCACAAAGCCAGGAAACATGTCCTGGCTGTCAGCAGTCCTCAGTCCAGTCCAGGGGGATAGCTCTCGCTCAGGTGTCCCAGCATAGTAAGTTAAGGGCAGTCTTTGATACCAGTCCAGGGAATTGGACACATTCCGTTAGGTGCTTGGGGTGGTCAGTCAGCATGCTCTCCACATAAGGGGCAAGGAGCTGAATTTCAGCCAGCCAGCCACCTGTCTTGACTCTCTGCTCTATTGTGGGTTGGTTTCTTCCTGGAATTAAAGGGAGATTAAAGTGGGTGGCACAGCTGTTATTTTTAGTGTAAGTGGGGACATGACCCAAGCAAGTGAGTAGACAGCGCCGAGGACAGACAGGGTGAGTGGTGTCGGGATGGATGACAGCAAGTATTGAAAGATGTTTCAGGCAGTGGTGAGCATGAGTCTTGGTGGGAGGTGGGTACAGTAGCAGAGGTAGAGTGAATGAGACATGAGAGAGAAGATAGCGGCACTTACCCTGGCGGGTTTGAGAATAATATTGACCTTCTTCCTACATTGTTGTGCATTCTTGCAGACACTGAGACTGCACTGACCTGGGTGGCAATTTTGGAGCAGGTTGGCATGGTCTGGTGTTGTGGCCTCCTGGGGGATGAGGACCTCTCACCTGTTCACCACCCCTTCTCCAGCGCATATATGAGGAACCATGCAGGGTGGCTCTGGACTGACAGTGCCTGTCCGGTGGGCCACATGGACACATTGTCCTTTGCAGATGGTGCTGGCGTCAGAAAAGCCAGTCAACTCTGAGATACCCTGGCAGCGGCAAGCTGTTCTGGGAATGGTATGTGGGGCGAGAAGCAAACATGAGAAAAACCATAGGGGCAGTTAATGGGCTGCGTTTGGTAAGTTACAGTGAGTAATCTCGCGAGACCTCGTGGTGAAAAACACTCCAAAAAAAAAAAAACGGATGTAGTTCTCAGAAAAGACTCAGTCCACAATCTTTATTGCCTCACTGAATCTTGTCATCCCCAGCCCAGGCACCTGATGCATTTAGCAGAGCAGTGTCATGTGCAAGCAAGATCACAAATAGGAGAACAGAGCAAATGAATGCACGGCTGGGGGAGGGGAACGGTGTAGGAGGGAGGGAGGGACTTAGATTCTGGAGGTAATGGCCCAGATGTGGGGAAAGCGAGACCTGTACAAGCGGATGGGCTTCTGCCCAGCAAAACTGGGACCAATATCGTCAGGGTATTCGCCAGTACTGTGGGCGAGGATTTAAACGAGAGTGGCAGGGGGATGGGAAACCTGAGCAGGGAGACAAGAGTGAGGGAAACAAAGGCAGAAATGAAAGATAGAAAAGCAGAGAGCAAAAGCAGAAGGCAAAAGTGGAAACAAGGACCAGCAGCAAATAAGGCGAGAGTACAGAAAGAATGGATAAAAATGTCAAAAAGACAAGTTTAAAAGGTACTATATCTGAATGCATGGAGCAGAATATAAGAAGCATGGCTAGTAAGTTTGCAGATGACACCAAAATAGCTGGTGTAGTGGACAGGGAAGATTATCTCAGAGTACAGAGCTGGTGTACGGGAGAAGGATTCACATTTTTGGATCATTGGAATCTCTTTTGGGGTAGAAGTGACCTGTACAAGAAGGACGGATTGCACCTAAATTGGAAGGGGACTAATACACTGGGAGGGAAATTTGCTAGAACTGCTCGGGAGGATTTAAACTAGTAAGGTGGGGGGTGGGACCCAGGGAGATAGTGAGGAAAGAGATCGATCTGAGACGGGTACAGCTGAGAACAGAAGTGAGTCAAACAGTCAGGGAAGGTAGGGACAAGGTAGGACTAATAAATTTAAACTGCATTTATTTCAATGCAAGGGGCCTAACAGGGATGGCAGATGAACTCAGGGCATGGTTAGGAACATAGGACTGGGATTGCATAGCAATTACAGAAACATGGCTCAGGGATGGGCAGGACTGGCAGCTTAATGTTCCAGGATACAAATGCTACAGGAAGGATAGAAAGGGAGGCAAGAGAGGAGGGGGAGTGGCATTTTTGATAAGG
Source organism: Chiloscyllium plagiosum (assembly GCF_004010195.1). NCBI lineage: Eukaryota > Metazoa > Chordata > Chondrichthyes > Orectolobiformes > Hemiscylliidae > Chiloscyllium > Chiloscyllium plagiosum. The sequence continues at coordinate 9,711,438 of NC_057752.1, forward strand.
GATAGCATTACACCTGTGCTGAGGGAGGATATTCCCGGAAATACATCCAGGGAAGTTATTTGGGTGGAACTGAGAAATAAGAAAGGGATGATTACCTTATTGGGACTGTATTATAGACCTCCCAATAGTCAGCAGGAAATTGAGAAACAAACTTTTAAGGAGAGCTCAGCTATCTGTAAGAATAATAGGGTAGTTATGGTAGGGGATTTTAACTTTCCAAACATAGACTGGGACTGCCATAGTGTTAAAGGTTTAGATGGAGAGGAATTTGTTAAGTGTGTACAAGACAATTTTCTGATTCAGTATGTGGATGTACCTACTAGAGAAGGTGCAAAACTTGACCTACTCTTGGGAAATAAGGCAGGGCAGGTGACTGAAGTGTCAGTGGGGGAGCACTTTGGGGCCAGCGACTATAATTCTATTTGTTTTAAAATAGTGATGGAAAAGGATAGACCAGATCTAAAAGTTGAAGTTCGAAATTGGAGAAAGG
>NC_057752.1:9711949-9713180 GCF_004010195.1 Chiloscyllium plagiosum
GGACAGGAGGTAGCTTTGGCAAATAGAATGAAGGAGAATCCAAAGGGTTTTTACAAATACATTAAGGACAAAAGGGTAACTAGGGAGAGAATAGGGCCCCTCAAAGATCAGCAAGGCGGCCTTTGTGGGGAGCCACAGAAAATGGGGGAGATATTAAATAAATATTTTGCATCAGTATTTACTGTAGAAAACGATATGGAAGATATAGACTGTAGGGATATAGATGGTGACATCTTGCAAAATGTCCAGATTACAGAGGAGGAAGTGCTGGATGTCTTGAAACGGTTAAAAGTGGATAAATCCCCAGGACCTGATCAGGTGTACCCGAGAACTCTGTAGGAAGCTAGGGAAGTGATTGCTGGGCCTCTTGCTGAGATATTTGTATCATCGATAGTCACAGGTGAGGTGCTGGAAGACTGGAGGTTGGCAAACGTGGTGCCACTGTTTAAGAAGGGTTTTAAGGACAAGTCAGGGAACTGTAGACCGGTGAGCCTTGTCTCGGTGGTGGGCAAGTTGTTGGAGGGAACCCTGAGGGACAGGATGTACATGTATTTGGAAAGGCAAGAACTGATTCGGGATAGTCAGCAATGGCTTTGAGCATGGGAAATCATGTCTCACAAACTTGATAGAGTTTTTTGAAGAAGTAACAAAGACGATTGATGAGGGCAGAGCAGTAGATGTGATCTACATGGACTTCAGTAAGGCATTCGACAAGGTTCCCCATGGGAGACTGATTAGCAAGGTTAGATCTCATGGAATACAGGGAGAACTAGCCATTTGGATACAGAACTGGCTCAAAGGTAGAAGACAGAGGGTGGTAGTTGAGGGTTGTTTTTCAGACTGGAGGCCTGTGACCAGTGGAGTGCCACAAGGATTGGTGCTGGGCCCTCTACGTTTTGTCATTTACATAAATGACTTGAATGCGAGTATAAGAGGTACAGTTAGTAAGTTTGCAGATGACACCAAAATTGGAGATGTAGTGGTTACCTCAGATTACAACAGGATCTGGACCAGATGGGCCAATGGGCTGAGAAGTGGCAGATGGAGTTTAATTCAGATAAATGCGAGGTGCTGCATTCTGGGAAAGCAAATCTTAGCAGGACTTATACACTTAATGGTAAGGTCCTAGGGAGTGTTGCTGAACAAAGAGACCTTGGAGTGCAGGTTCATAGCTCCTTGAAAGTGGAGTCACAGGTAGACAGGATAGTGAAGGCGACGTTTGGCATGCTTT
>NC_057752.1:9713983-9726324 GCF_004010195.1 Chiloscyllium plagiosum
GGATCGTTAGCTGTTTTCCTGTTTGTCCTATGTAGTGTTTTGTGCAGTCCTTGCATGGGATTTTGTACACTACATTGGTTTTGCTCATGCTGGGTATCGGGTCCTTCGTTCTGGTGAGTTGTTGTCTGAGAGTGGCTGTTGGTTTGTGTGCTGTTATGAGTCCTAGTGGTCGCAGCCAGAGGAAAGATCACAGAAGCGCTTCACAGAAGGCTCCCAAGCACTGAGGATGTCACCTAGACAGGGGACAAAACGTCTGCAACACAAATTCCCAGCTCGGCGAACAGAACCACAACAACGAGCACCCGAGCTACAAATCTTCTCACAAACTTTGTACAGGACATTGGTGAGACCACATTTAGAATATTGCTTTCAATCCTGGTCTCTCTGCTCTAGGAAAGATGTTGCTAAACTTGAAAGAGTTCAGAAAAGATTGACAATGATGTTGCCAGGGTTGGAGGGTTTGAGCCATAGGGAGAGATTGAATAGGCTGGGGGCTGTTTTCCCTGGAGCATCAGAGGCTGAGGGGTGACCTTATTGAGGTTTATAAAATCATGAGGGGCATGGATAGGATAAATAGACAAAGTCTTTTTCCCAGGATAGGGGAGTTCTAAACTAGAGGTTTATGGTGAGAGGGGAAAGATTTAAAATGGACCTTAGGGGCAACTTTTTCACGCAAATGGTGGTACATGTATGGAATGAGCTGCCAGAGGAAGGGGTAGATATAGGAACAATTACAACATTTAAATGACATCTGGATGGGTATATAATAAGAAAGGGTTTCAGAGAGATATGGGCCAAATGCTGGCAAATGGGACTAGATTAATGTAGAATATCTGGTCAGCACAGACGAGTTGGACTGAGGGGTCTGTTTCTGCGCTGTATGACTCTATGATTCAGAATAAGTTCGTCGAATTAACAATGCAAATCGTGGCACATGGATACAATCTGATTGCAGTTATGGAGGCATGGTTGCAGGGTGATCAAGGCTGGGAAATGATCATCCAAAGGGATTCAATCTTTAAGAATGACAGGCAAAATGGAAAATGAAGGTGAGGTGGCATTGTTAATGCAAGATGAAATCAATGCAATAGTGAGAACGCATACTGGCGCAGGATTTCTCGATATAGAATCAGTCTGGGTGGGGCTAAGAAGCAACGAGAGGCAGAAAGCATTACCAAGAACTGTCTATAGGCCTCCAAATAGTTGTGGCAAGGCTACACCGAAAACGACAGATTCATGCAACAAGAAACTACACTCATCGTGGGGGATTCTAATTTACATATAGATAAGCAAACTGGAAAGAGGGGCAGGTCGATATTAACAGGACCAGTGCAACCATCATGGATTCCACAATGCAAGTACAACAACGATTCACCTGTCACTCTGCTTACCTACTGTTCAGAGACCCCAGCCCTGCACTGGATCAGCACGTAAGCTGGCAATAAGATCAGAGATGGTTATAATATCTCCTACCTGCTGACACTGACTATCTACATGATGTGTGGCTACTCAGAATTAGAACAATACCCCAATGGAAGGAAATTAATTGTCTGTTTGCTTTGATCAGGAAAAGCCACAAATTCAGCCAGAATTCTCAAGGATTGTCCCTGACTCATGAGAGGCTAACTATCAGGAAACTGAAGTTCAAACCAGAGCTGCAGCGCTTCAGCTATTACTGATGTCATCTGATCTGAAAGTTATTGGACTGGAATTCTATTCTTGTACCAGAACCGTGGCTGAGTCAGACTAGAGTTGAGTCAGACCATCCAGCAAGATACATACTGAGGAAATGAAATCCAATTATGTATAACCCTTGACAGCAACAAAGCCCTCTCATAAAATAAAAACATTCCCAGTATGCAGCATTTCAATTTTTTGCGTTTGAAGTAAATAAAAAGACAAACTCATCAACGGTTCAAACATATGAACACTCGGAGAAGACAGGGTACCTCGCAAACTATGAGCTCACATCAAAATATCAACAGTGGTGGATCTATGGGTTTCCAATGATCACTAGTCACACTTGGAGTCAGCAAAAATCTACCCATCTAATATTTTCCAGTCCTATGGGGTCCCCTTTTTTGTTTCACATTCCGATTGAGTTGTTACTTCCCGTTCTCTCCCCCCTTCCTGCTGCAGGTGGTGAACTTTCGCTGGGCTTCTGCAGACAGCTGACACTCTCCAACCTCAAAAACCAATCATTTCAGAAATTGAATTTCAGGTCATTCTCTGCCCTCAAGAGATCCTTGATCCATTCACTGAATAGTACAGCTCATTCCTGACCCTTCCAATGTGTTAGTAATACCAATGTCAGAGGCTATCAATTTGATAGATCTTGGGCCTGGCCAGCCACATCCTTCTCTATATCGTTTTAACTCAAGATAGTTTAATCTGATCAAATCTCACTTACTTCAACCTGCTTAATATCATTGCAATTGTGTGCCTCCCTTGTAGATGCCTTACAAAAAGTACCATGTCATGAAACTAGTATAAGAGACTCTCCCCACTGGCTATGGTCAAAGTTACATCACAAGGGTTAATGACATGCACAACTGGTAAAGGTTGGGCACTACCAGGTGTCTGATGGTAATGGCTCCCACTCAAAATCAATTAACTGATCTTTCTCTTTCAGACACTGATTGACCTGCTGTACAATTCTAGTGTTTGCTGATGCTATGTAGAACAGGTGAACAGGGTGCTCAGTACAGAGCATACATCTGACATTGTGTGGCAACTCAAATGTTATCACAATTACACAGCTCTCCCTGGAGGTATTCCAAGCTTGGTTGATGCTCAATAACTACAAAGCTGAAAAAACACTTTTCACAAAAGAGCTTCCATCTCACTGGAGAAGCTTCAGGCTATTCCACATCTAACAATCTGCTCTGAAAAATCTGCTCACATTTAGACAGCTGTAATCAATTATACCACATGAGCTGAAACAGTCCACAACATACTTTTTAAAAAAACAATATGCCCTATCTCCAAATGTTAATGGATCCTTTAAAAATTTCCAGGACTCACATCTTTGCCAGAAACAAATTCATTCCTCCTTGCGTCAGCTGCTGCGTACCAAGTTTTATTGAAAGTGTTTGAGGTAAATTGTTTACAGACAGATACACAGACAGACAAGAGTGAAAGCAATACCCCCACTAACATTCAGTGATGGAGGTAATAAATGAAACTCTAATTGTATATCATGTTTGGCTCCACGTGCCCATCTTTTCACAACTGTCCATATTTCCAAGATTTTCCCCAGAAGTTACTGCTGGTTAATAGCTCTTTTGGTGCCATGTTCCCTTCAGTAGCTCATTCCAGGTCGCCATTCTAGATGTGAGCCAAGAAGGCGAAAACAGGCTATTCTGTCAGGAGTGGATCATGGACAGGCTAGCACTCGGCACTCACTTTCCAGCAGAGATCAATGGATAGCAATCAGGAGCTAGGACTCCAGCCAGTATTTCTTCAGCTTCTGAGCCCAAGCATACTTGAGTTCATCTAAAGCACATTGGTAGGTCCCAGACTCAATTCTCTGTGTAAAGTTAGCATGGCAAACTGGTTGCTATAACTGGTCTCAGCAATTTGGATGAGAAAGGTTCATATCAGTTCAGGATTTTGTTCCCAACTGCTATGTGATAACACTGCCTAGAAAGTGCTTGTGAATGTGAGGACAAGATCAGGAGCAGCAGTGTAGGAGCACCGAACAGCCTTCTGCCAACAAGCAATGTTAACAAATCTCACCCTGGTGGGACACCCAGGGGGTTGAGTAGAACTCAGGCACTGAGCCGACTGCTGCTCCCCCAATGGCTTCAAAGAGGAAAACTGGGCAGAGCGTAAAACCAGGCTAATCCTCAATCCAATCAGTTTCCGAAGGGGTGGGTTAGGTCAAAAGTGCACCCACGCATCATAACTCAGTCACAAAGAATGGCCATTTGGTTGTGGCTTTGGAGGGCTGCTGGCAGCTGTGAAAATTTACCCCAGCACTAGCCAGCAGCTTCAGAGGAGTTGGGAGGGAAGGGGGTGGAGAACAACAGGGAACGAAACATTTCTCCTCGAGTGTGCTCCTGCTGCTAAAGAACACTTCTCAAGCATGCAGCTGGCCTCAGAGAGCTCGGCTTTGACTTTCCTTCAACTTCCTGTGAGGAACCATCTGTCTGATTTTATAATGGGGCAACTGTACACTTTGTCCGCCCGTGGGAAGAAATATTGGGAATTCCGGTCTTACAGTGGATAGAAAACGTTGAGGGACATGTGCCTGATTTTCCTGGTGTACCATCCTAGCAGAGAGGCTCTGCAACAAGAACAGGCTTCTGTAAAATGACTCACTTTTGGTTTTCTATATTATTATTCTCCCAATGCAGTTGGGAAATGCTAAAATTTTGGTGTTTAGGTTTTTACCATATTAGGAACAGAGTGTTTTACCCGAAGAAATCTGTACAATGTTTGTTTTGTCTGTGCCTCTGCCTCAGCTTCCTCCCAGAAAAGCAGCTACAATCAATTAAACCGAGGTCTTGTCTCCTCCTGCAGTTGAACATAAAAGATCCTGTGATATTCTTTCAATGATGAGCAGGAGAATTGTCCCTGCTGATGTGGCCATTACTCAACCAACAACACTGAACACATCACTTGGTCATAAGCAGATTACTGTCTGTGAGAGTCTGCTATGTGTGAATTTCCTACATTACAACAGTGACTACACTTCAGAAGTAATCCATTGGCTGTAAAACACTTGGGAACATCCTGTGGTCATGAAAGGCGCTATGTCAATGTAATTCTTTCTTTTGTTCTCTAGGCACACAAAGCAGAATCCATCCAGCACATGGTGTAAATTATAGCAGAGCAGCTTTGGTTCTCCGTACAAGTGGAGCTCATTTCAGACAGCAACTGACGAGGAGCTGAGCTAGCCTGTTGGAACACAAATTGAGCTTCAATGTGTAGGTTATTGCTGAATGTTGGCAGAGCAGTTATTGTTGAAGCAGCGGAAAGGACCAAGACAAACCGAAGAGGAACAGCGAAAACGTAAGCGCAAAACCACATTCCCTTCTAAAATATTCTCACAAGAGCAGGCTTTGCTGAGGTTTTCCTACAATAAGTAATGTTTCACAATAAGGAGCCAATATTGAAGAAAGTGACTGGAAAGGTGATCCGGTACGTGGAGATGTTCTGCTGAACAGAGCAATATTCAATTCTATAAAAGTTTAGTTCCAAAACTCAGATGGACTTGGCTGGTAAATATAAATATAAAGCAATTTCTCACGAAGATGGACAGAAATGGTGGAGTCACAGTTAACTCCCGTGACTCCTGAAGGCTGTTTATAGGAGAGCACTGAAACAAACAAGCAAAAGCTGACCAGTTGTCTTAACTTTCAGCTGTAAATTCAAAAGGAGGATCAGAATGCAAGAAAATATGAAAAATATTATGACTGAATAATCTGGTTTGAGGAATAAAACATGAGAAACATCATGGTTTTTTTCCTCCTCTTTTCTAAGTTCCCAAGTACAAAACACAGGCTGGTCAAGACAGCAGCCAAGTACCCTGCCAGTAGGCCCTGCTGGGGTTATCTACAAAGCCTTGCTGAAAAGCGATTATCAAACGTGTGATGATTGCCTAAAACTCCACTCGTATGCGGCTGTCTGGCCGCAACTTAGCACATCATCACGGGAACACAGATTGGAATTCAGCATGTATGTGAACTACTCCAGACTACTCTGCGTTGGCAACTGAATGTGCCACACTGTTCCACTCACTCCCAATACCAAATGGGAGGTTGGTTTTGCGCTTACGTTTTCACTGTTCCTCTTCGGTTTGTCTTGGTCCTTTCTGCTGCTTCAACAATAACTGCTCTGCCAACATTCAGCAATAACATTGAAGCTCAATTTGTGTTCCAACAGGCTAGCTCAGTTCCTAACACCCTTAACAGCCTTGGTGTAAACATGGGACAAAAGAGCTGGATTCAAGAAGGGAAGTGAGGGAAACTGGCCTTGACATCTAAGCGGTATTTGACCAAGTGTGGCATCATGGTGCCTTAGCAAATCAGGGGGAATACTCACTGCTGCTTGGAGTCATGTTTGATACAAAGGAAAGTGGTTGTGGTTGTTGGAGGTCAGTCATCTCAGCTCCACGACATCTCTGCAGGAGTTCCTCAGGGTAGTGTCCTAGGCCCAACCATTTTCAACTGCTTCATCAATGACCTTCCCTCCATCATAAGGTCAGAAATGGGGATGTTTGCTGATTTTTAGACAATGCTCAATACCATTCGCGACTCCTCAAATACTGAAGCAGTCAATCTTCAAATGCAGCAATACCTGGACAACATCCAGGTACTGGCTGACAGGTTGCAAGTAACATTTGCGCCACACAAGTGCCAGGCAATGACACCTCCAACAAGAGAGAGCTCACCATTGCCCCTCAACATTCAATAGCATTACTATCATGGAATCCTCCACCATCAACATGACAGGGGTCACTATTGAGCAGAAACTGAACTGGAGCAGCCCTGTAAATACTGCAGCTGCAAAAGCAGGTCAAAGGCTAGGAATTCTGCAGTGGGTAACTCACTTCCTGTCACCCCAATGCCTGTCCACCATCCACAAGGAACAAGTCAGGAGTGTGACAGAATACTCTCCACCCGTCTGGAATGAGTGCAGCTCCAACAACATTCAAGAACACTATCCAGGACAAAGCTGCCCTCTCCATTGGCATACCATCTAATACTTTCAACATTCACTTCTTGCAGCACCGACTCACAGTAGCAGAAGTGTACACCAGCTGCAAGATGCACTGCAGTGAGTCACCAAGGTTCCTTCAACAACACCTACCAAGTCTGCAATCTCTACCACTGAGAAAGACTGGGGCAGCTCCTAGCCCCACACCATCTTGACTTGAAACTATATTGCCATCCCTTCAATTGTTCCTTGGTCAAAAATCTTGTAATTCATTCCCTTGTGGGTCTACTTACAGCACACAGACTGGTTCAAGAAGACAGCTCACCTTCACCTTCTCAAAGCAATTAATGTTACGACAACAAATGTTGGCCTTGCCAGCGATACCCACATTACATGAAGGAATTTTTAAAAACTAGAAATGTCACAGATTCTATTCCCAGATGTGCTGAGTCAATCACTTCCAGCCTGGGTAACAATAGCAACGATACTGTTGTCCTCAAGTGTGGACATCAACAGAGGACAGTAAAGTTAAAAAAAAAAAAATCTGTATACCCTAATAGAAAATTTCCAGGGAGTCAACTTGATCTTGTGGGGACAGGTCTTTTCACTGAGCCTGAAGGCTATAGCTTCAAGTTCAGCTCAAGACTTGAGCACATAATCCAAACGGACACTTTCCAGCTGTTTGTAGGATTTTGCTGTGCTCTAAACGTTTGCTGCATTTTCCTACGTAGCAGCAACCATTGCAATTCATAGGATGTGAAGTAACTTGAGGTGTTGTCAAGAGATGCAATTTGGGGTTAACAAGTCTTGCTATTACCAAGTGTCTTCTATTTAATGCATAGTGGATTCTCTACATACCTAACAAATGTCTTCGCTATACAGCATAATTCCAATTTTTGTATACTATATTTAACATACACTAAATAATATACATTTATTTCAGAAATCAATAGAATGCCATTTTAATTGAAAGTGTTCAACATTAATGGATTATGTTCTTTAAATCTTTAGCTTCATTTTTGTCACAACATCCTTGCAGCAGTTACCATCTGTCATTTGTTTTAAAATGGAGACAACTCCCCACCCCCACCCTCCAATGATTCAGTGAATAAAACTCAGTGAAGAACAGAACCATACAAATCACAGGATTCCACGTTTCTGCTGAATTCCCAGACACAGTGACAGCAAAAGCTGCGAGTGCCCTTGGCCTAAAAAAAAAATCAACCACGCCACTGTCTCCTGATCACTACCCTGTGACTCCTGCTGAAATCTATATAAACATGGACACTGAGCAGACAACAGGGCTAGCCTCAGTTGTGACGTTGCTCTATGGCTAAATTGCTTCCCGGCACTCACTTTCCACATTCACTCATTCAGGATGGTCACTTTGATTTAGGATGGTAAGGGTGGTCAGTGCTCATTAACTTTTAACCCAACATAAGTCAGAAAGTGAGAAGACTGGAGAAAGGGAGAGAAAACAGTTTTTGTTTTACACAGAATAATTAAGATCTGTGAATGTATGGCTCTGATTTTCATTTTCTGCCTCGCTAGAAAGAAGGCAAAGACATGTTATACCGTGACCAAGGTTACCCCAGGTTCTGCAGAGTGAGCCAAAAAGGTAAAGTGTGCTTGTTGATACTGCTGCCTTTCCCCTCTTCTGATTCTAACCTCCACCTGATGGAAATGAGGAGCTTACTCTGCGAGGAATCCCAAGGAATAGACCCACGGCCCTCAGTCAGTGCTGCAACATCTCCGAGGCTGGCTTTCAGGTAAGACACTTGTTGGGATTTCTTCTGATACTGGACTACACATTTGTAAAACTTATGAGGGCAATGATGTCACGGACCCACCTCACTACTGACATCGTGGAACTGAAAGTCTGGTTGTAAGGCAGGATTGAGAGAGCTTGGCTCTTCCTCGCAACCAAATTCTATTTTTTTTTAAGTCTGGCTTTCCCTTTCTTTTGACAATTTTTTTTAAAACCCTGAAGTATCTGCAAGGTTACCTAATCAATGTCTGTCAGTCCTGAAGCCCCATGTAATTTTTCACAAAGATTGATTAAGGGGTTAAATTATAACCTGAGGGGGCAGGAACGAGAGGCAAAGGTGGGAAATCCGCAAAGGATTTCAACTTTCTTAAAAGATTCAACTTTGGTAACTTTAAACAGCTGCTGTCTCCAAGCAGATTTCTAGACTACTATAAGCAAGATCAATATCAAAGCGACAAACCACGTTGCTACAATCCAGTCGCAAACGCATAAACAGCTTAGTACTGTAAATAAAAACCACAATTGCTTGTGCATACAACTGTGCGTGTCCCAAACTGTTGTCACTTGTGTGTGTTATTAACGCTCAGCTCGAATATTAGTCGATGTGCTACAGGAACAGGACGGTTGCTAGGATCCTGCGAGCCCTCTTTGTATGTAAACGAGAGCGAGCGGACTCTACGACCCAGTGGGATGCCCAGGAGCCAGCCGCAGGAGGAAGTGATACAAGCACAAGGGAGAGAGAAAAAAGATACAAAACTGCACAGCAATCACACGCACGCATGCTGATCCCCAAACTGCTGCCGGCCCGATCTGAGGGGTTTTAAAAGCCGATCGGAGGAAGTACCCCGGTCACATTACTCACCTAGCCATTCAGCTCATCCCTAGCCGGGCGCGGAGCTCTGCGACCAGCCAGAAATGGCAAAGTTTGGTGAATTTCGCAGAGAGTCAGTTTCACCCCCTCTTCAGGCAGGTGGCTGAGACTAATGACGTCAGTCAGTTCTGACCCACAGCATCATCTGCATAAATTTGACTTTGTAAAGAAAGATTACCATCTACTCATTAACATGCAGCCATTGTACAGCATCCTCCGCTGGTACACATCGCGACAAAATTCAGAATTGTTGCAATCAAATGCCTCCATTTTCCCTTTAACTTTAGAATGCAACTATTAATAGAGATATTTATATTAATCGCTTTTTAAAAATTACGCATGAGGAAATCACAATGGAAATTTACATTAATCATATTTTTGCAGTTTAATTATATCTTTGAATTCCAAAAACTTGCTAGACATTACCAAATTCATTTTTTCTCATTTTTAATTGATTACAGTTCCATTTTATGTTCAATACTTACTCGAAAAAGGATGGCCAGATATTTTTCTGTAAATGTAGATTTTTTAAAAATTATCAACAACGGTTAAATAGATGTAGATTGAAATTAATCAGTTTCGTTATCAATTTCTATATCATCGACATTTTTGCATTTTTTTCTGGTGTCAAGCGGTCTTTTTAATGTATTATAATTTATTGTTAATTTATTAATTATCGAGGGGAACTGCATCAAAATAACTTATATAAACATAAAAGGGGAAGCAGTCCCTGTGTGGGACCTTTTGTAGACTTTACAGAAAAGGGTGGATTTACTTCCTTTGAGAGTTTTTTTTTCAGAGTTAGAATACGAAAGAAAGATCTGACGAACATGAATCAAAAGACTATATTCCAGATCGTAAAAAAAAAGTGAAACAAAAACTCCCGACCTCTTAACACGTCAAGTGACTATCGAGAATTAGAATTAATGGCTGAATTCACTGATAACAGTGACGGTGTTCCTCAGAATGTCAGGGTTGGGAAGGAGAAATATCAACTTTATCAGTACCCAGTGATCCCCTGGTTATCAGGTGGACATCAGCTGATGTCCAAACAGGAATCCCCCCCCTACACTCACCATTTTCCAGTTGAAAAATAGGCCTTTGGTAGAGGCAAAAGTGGACTGCTAACGTGTTTTGTTTTTCCCAATTGTCTCAACTCCTCTCCTGCTGAGTTGTAGTCCCACAAGCACTGGCTTTTCTAGCCGGCTCCAAATGGTCATCCTTCATGTGTCAACTTTTGGCAGACCATTTTCATGGGGGACACTGTAGTAAAATCAAAAGCTGCCCTTTCCCAGCATCTGAACACACTATCCAGCAGAGGTCGCTGGAAAGTGATGAAGAGTGGGAACTGTGACTAATGTGGCTTCTCCCTAGCTCAGAGCCACTGAGATTGCTGATAGCACCGTTACTGCTGCCTGGCTGAACTCAGCGCAGATCAGAAACAAAATTTTTGTCTCCCCTCATCTGCTTGGCTCACGTTCATAATAAGACCATACTCATCAATACAATAATTGGAAGAGCCTGGTAAATAAATTATTCTAATTGGCTAAACATTCTTAGGGATGAGGGAGCACTCAACTCCATGGTACATTGTAAATGTCCTAGAAAAACAGGATTATAGTTACAGTTGAGAAAGTTATTTTTCTAATTTTGAAAATGAATGCACCTCCAAAATCTGTTTCAGAAATCAAACATGAATAAAGAATTAAAATGAGTTTGTTCCTTTCAATTCATGTTTGGCCATGTTTCGGACTAGTTTTGAGCATCATCTTTGATGCTGGTTTGGACGAGTGTATTGCCTGGCAATATGGTGAATGTGAGTTGACCAGTCACTAAGTCACAGTCATTCAGACCAGAGATTCTCCAGCACAGCCCCAATTCAATTTTTGCCACAACCGAGTTGACAGAGTTATTCTAACTGCAAGGTACTGGGTTGAAATGATCTAAACTCTGTCTCTCAGATCAAAGATGCTGCTTCCAGTGTCAGGTCAGACAACTGAATGTAAATTTGTATTCTTTTACAAATGCTTCTGTCATTTCAGCTCCCTCATATGGTTGAGCTCAGTAACTCCTCTATCAACATACTTCCTCACAGAAGTTTTTAGAACAATTCCATAAAGAAGGAAGATAAAAGAATGTTCAGATTTAGCGAGTGAGTTTTCCTAAAGTGACATTCCTTTAAGAAATCTTACCAAATTCTACACTTGCTACATGTGATGCAATTTGCAGCATAGAACCCCAACTTTCAGATGAAAGGGCCTGGGGTAGCAGAAGTGTTGGTTTCAGAGCCATAAACACCCAAGGTTATAAGTGATCACTTTCACCCTTTCAATTTACACAGAAGTTTATTCTCTCACAATTATACATAATTCCTTATCAACAGGAATGTACTTTAAAAAGCTGCCTTTATTTTTATGAATTCTTCTTGACTAAACCCCCTCCAAGTTGAGAGTGTGGTGCTGGAAAACCACAGCAGGACAGGCAGCATCTAAGGAGCAGGAGAATCGACGTTTCGGACATAAGCCCCCTCTTTTACTGTTTTAAACTCACTCCCTTGAATTGAGTCATTTGGCCTTTCCTAATCTGAATCAGTTTTCTATCCAATGTCACCAACCACCCAACCACACCAACAAGCCAATCTCCCTCTCTCTGATTCTAGTTGCTGGAAGGTGTGTGGCAAGTGTCTGGAGTGATGACCTCTCCTTCTACAAGCTGCCTGCAAACAGAAAATCAGCAGCTCTCAACTTTATATATGAGCAATGCAATCACTTCAAGTGCTGCAGGTAAGGGTGGAGGTGAAACAGATTTTTCTCACCAGCGCCTTTACTTCACTGCACTTTCCCTGAAGCACCGGCACAAAACTAGGAGAAGAAATAAAGCTGAAAATGCGTTGCTGGAAAAGCGCAGCAGGTCAGGCAGCATCCAAGGAGCAGGAGAATCGACGTTTCGGACATGAGCCCTTCTTCAGGAATGAGGAAAATGTGTCCAGCAGGCTAAGATAAAAGGTAGGGAGGAGGAACTTGGGGGAGGGGTGTTGGA
>NC_057752.1:9727169-9743210 GCF_004010195.1 Chiloscyllium plagiosum
TTGCTATGGTCTGGCGATGGAGGAGTCCAAGGACCTGCATTGTCTGGCGATGGAGGAGTCCCTCCTCCCTACCTTTTATCTTAGCCTGCTGGACACACTTTCCTCATTCCTGAAGAAGGGCTCATGCCCGAAACGTCGATTCTCCTGCTCCTTGGATGCTGCCTGACCTGCTGCGCTTTTCCAGTAACACATTTTCAGCTCTGATCTCCAGCATCTGCAGTCCTCACTTTCTCCTCGAAGAAATTTAGCTGATGTGTTGACTGGAGTTGTCATATCAGTAAAAGGAGACTATACACCTGTCCAGCTCATCTACAAGGATTGACTCGTTTATTATTGACTCGATGTTTAAGTTCACTTGTTTTCCAGATGGGAGCATTAATGGAGGTGCAGTGTGGATCAAACCTTGCTGGGTTAGATCAAGAGTACGTAATGCTGACACTCAGTTGTTGCAGTGAGGAAGTAAGTCATTCTCCAACACTGACTTCCTTATACGTAATGCACAAAACTAAAATAAATGAAACTCAGGATTAGAATTGACAAGTTACAAGTTGTGATTGTCATCTTGAAAAGTCTGAAATTACATTTGTGCTATTCCTGTTAGCAATGAATGACACAAATAAAAATGTTCCTTTTTGTCCCCTAATATTTTCCTCTGGTCTCTTTGTTGGACCGAGATTCCACAAGTACCTGCTATCTTCTGGTTCCATTACCTAATGTTCTTTCTACTACATGGTTTGGTCTTGGTCGCTCTTTCTTCACAACTCATTGACAGCACCTTCCAAACTCACAATCACTATCACTTCAAAGGACAAGGAAGGAACATCACCACCTGTAAGTTTCCCTTCAAGCCACTGACCATCCTGGCTAGGAACTATACTGGCCATTCCTTAACTGTCGCCGGGTCAAAATCTTGGAACAGCCTCCCTAACAGCACAGTGGGTGAACCTACAGCACATGGACTGCAGCTGTTCAAGAGGGCAGCTCACCACCACCTTCACAAGAGGGATTAGGCATGGGCAATAAATACTGGCCTAGTTAACGATGCACACATCCCATGAATGAAAATAAAAATCTTCTCCCAGGCGGAATTTTGTTTTGTCACAAAGGACTCCTTCTAACATCACAGGGTAAAGCAGGCAGGAGTATTCTAGCACTGGTGCAATTGAATTGAAATGATATAAACTTTGTCTTTTCTAATCCAAAGTTCAGATTCCAATGTTAAGTTGGACAACTGATTGTGAATCCTTATTTATTTTTTACCCCAATCCTTTTTCACAAGTGCAGTTGCTGCAAAGGATCTGCTTATTTCTTTCTCCTGAATGATGATACAATTAGACACTATTGAGTGAGCAGGTGTCCATTTATAATGGTCAGAACACGAACCAAAGTGCTGGCATTGGGAGGAGCCCCGGAAATAAATTCGTAAAACCCCAACTCCTCCACAGAAAGGCACAAGCCTGTTATTTTATCAAATTGCAGACAGGGGTTCTTTTTATTAAGATTATGTATTTTTCCTCTTTTGCCAAGCCAACTTCTTTTGATTTCACAGCAGCAGCACTGATGGTTATGAGACAGGGTGAAGCAGTATATATAGTATGGATTTCACTTACGTTAACCAATTGGAAATATCCTCTGATCACACTCAAGTGATATCATTCCTGCCCCTGTGGCTGCAGAACATGCTGGCCTCTCTGCATTTTTTTTTCAACAAATTATAAATCATGTCTGTTTGCTCGCTATGCTTGAGTGGCGCTTGCTGCTGATTTAAATTTCTGCATGGGCTTTTTGTGTATCTTACAGTCCTGATGTCGCTCTCCGCTTGTCCTGATCTATTCCCTCATGCTTCCTCACAGCTGCCGTACTTTGGAAAGTTATATTGGGTCTAAGAGCAGCCAGTGTGCAGTAAATCTGTTGTCTGATGACAATGACAATGAAAGGCAGTGCAGCCTCTGGACTGAATGAATTAGGAAAGTCAAAGAGAAGGTTTGTTGCAACAAAAGAAGCAGAAAAGATTGCAAGACTCGGTTTGCGGGGGATAGCACAGGAAACAGGGTGCTTGGTGCTCCAACAGTGGACTAAGCTACTGTTTCATGGAGATCCTTAACTTCCGATGAGAGCCTATGATGTTGAAGTGCCGGTGTTGGACTGGTATGTACAAAGTTAAAAATCACACAACACCAGGTTAGCCGAGATAGTGATGCTAGTGTTGCTGGGCTATTCAACTGTGGAAACATCACAAATACATACAATCCCATCTTTATCTCATATCCACACATGTGCAGGGTTCACTGACCAATAATCAAACGCACAAAACTTGCTAAGTTTTCCCTTTTCCTACCTCATGACTACTGAGGCCAATCATTGCTCACCTACAATCACCATGACAGCTACCAGCTGACTCAGCAAAACCTGGGGATTAGACCTGAAACCTGACACTGTCTGGCTCAGTAATTCTCTGCCATTACCATCTGGGTGCTGTTATTTACTGCTGCTTTAACAATACACTAGATTAACTGTAAAACATACTCCATTACACTCTTCAGTTGTTTACCCTGCTGGAGTCTCTTTATGCTACCCATGCAGCTAGCCAATGGAAGATGGGCAGCAGTTTGGTAAGACTGGTTCTCTGATTTTACCTTGCTTCTTGTGTGAAAGCCCCAAAGGTGCATGCGCGGGAGCTGCAACATGACTGGGAGCTGCAGCATGTGTGTGAGCTGCAACATGTGTGTGAGTTGCAACATGTGTGTGAGTTGCAACATGTGTGTGAGTTGCAACAAACTATGGCAACCTAATCTTATACAGTACGCCTACAGGGAAAGGACAGGGAAGTGGGTCCAGCTCAAGTACTCTTGCTGAGCGATGGCATGGTTTCAATGGGCCATATAGCCTCCTTCTGCGCATAACCATTCTATGATTCTATATGGCAGAGTAGGATGCCAAAATTCTCTCAGTTAGCCTATTTGGGGATATGCAATAATGGAGCTGCCTCCATGATGGCTGGGAATACTAGGCTAGGGGGATAGATCAATAGAGACACAATGCTAGACAATTAAAGGGGTATTTCAAAATATTTAGAAAAAGTATATTTCGACTATAAAGAAATAAAACTCTAAGGGACAACTCACCATTCTTGGTTGACTAAAGACATTAAGGAAATCATCAAACTTAAGAAATAAAGCACATAATTGCACACAGATGATTGGTCAGAATATAAAGAACTGCAGAGAATGACTACAGGCTAATCAGCAGAAAGAAATTACAGTATGAAAGGAAGCTCGCCAGAAATATAATAATGGATTGACACTAATTCACTCTGAGGCGAAAGTGAGTACTGCAGATGCTGGAGATTAGAGTTAAGGTTAGGGTGATGCTGGAAAAGCACAGCAGGTCAGGCAGCATCTGAGGAGCAGGAAAATCGACGTTTCAGGCAAAAGCCGTTCATCAGGATCACTCATTCACTCTGAGCCTTCCTGGATGCTGAAGACATCTCTTCTTGAATTGCTTTATCTTGACCCTCAGCCAGAGATACCAGGCTAACTGTACTGCTGTATTGCCATGCCATTCACTATAAACACAAAGAAAGGAAGCTTTTCAGAAAACAACAAAAGCTGGAGATCACAGTGGGTCAGACACCTAAACATGAACAGTCATAGAGACATAGACATGTACAGCACGGAAACAGACCCTTCGGTCCAACCCGTCCCTGCTGACCAGATATCCTAACCAATCTAGTCCCATTTGCCAGCACCTGGCCCATATCCCTCCAAACCCTTCCTATTCATATACCCACCCAGATACCTTTTAAATGTTGTAATTTTACCAGCCTCCACCACCTCCTCTGGCAGCTCAGTCCATTCGCACTGTGTGAAAAAAGTTGCCCCTTAGGTCTCTTTTATATCTTTCCCCTCTCACCCTAAACCTATGCCCTCTAGTTCTGGACTCCCCACCCCAAGGAAAAGACTTTGTCTATTTATCCTATCCATGCCTCTCATTATTTTATAAACCTCTATAAGGGCAACCCTCAGCGTCCGACGCTCCAGGGAAAACAGCCCCAGCCTGTTCAGCCTCTCCCTGTAGCTCAAGCCCTCCAACCCTGGCAACATCCTTGTAAAATCTTTTCTGAACCCTTTCAAGTTTCATAACATCCTTCCAATAGGAGGGAGACCAGAATTGCACGTAATATTCCAACTCGAAATGTTAGCTTGCTCTCTCTATGAGGTAAAAACAATGACTGCAGATGCTGGAAACCAGATTCTGGATTAGTGGTGCTGGAAGAGCACAGCAGTTCAGGCAGCATCCGAGGAGCAGCGAAATGATGCTGCCTGACCTACTGTGATCTCCAGCTTTTGCTGTTTTTAATACAGATTCCAGCATCTCCAGTACTTTCGTCCCACATTGTAACTTACCATGATTGTCAACAGGCCTGTTAAGTCAAGCAAGCTAGCCTTCATTCTGGCACAGTAAATCAAGGGCAGCCTCTGATACCAATCCAGGAACTTGGACATGGTTGGTCAGTCAGTCAGGATAACCTCCATTCAAGCGGTGAGTAGCTGAACATCAGAAAATAATACACATTGCTGCTCATGAGTGTTGGTAGTGGAGGGAGTGGATACTTGTGGATGTGGTGGAGAAAGTGAGAACTGCAGATACTGGAGATCAGAGTCAAAAAGTGTCGTGCTGGAAAAGCACAGCAGGTCAGGCTTGTGGATGTGATGCCAATCAAGCGGCTGCTTTATCCTGGATGGTTATCAAGCTTCTCAAGTGTTGCTGAAAATGCCCCCATCCTGGCAATTGGGGAGTATTCCATCTCACTCCTGACTTATGCCTTGTACATGGTGGACAGGTTTGGGGGAGACAGGAGGTGAATTATTCGCTGCAGGATTCCGAGCCTCTGACCTGCTCTTGGAGCCACTGTGTTGATGTGGCAAGTCCAGTTGAGTTCCTGGTCAATGGGTAACCCCCAGGATGTTGATAGTGGGGGTATTCAGTGATGGTAACACCATTGACTGTCAAGGGGCAGTGGTTAGATTCGTTCTTATTGGTGATGGTCGTGGCCTGGCATTTGTGAGGTGCAAATGTTACTTGCCACTTGTCAGCACAAGCCTGGATATTTTCCAGATCTTGCATGGACTACTTCAGTATCTGAGGAGTTGAACATTGTGCAATCATCAGCGAACATCCCCATTTCTGACCTTATAGCCAGTTCTTCTCTAATGCGGTGGTTGCATTCTTGTGCAACCCCGTGTTATAGAAAAATCGTGCTTTAGAAACAGTGCTTAAAGTGTAGGCGATGTAATCATGTTACAGCCAACACACATTTTAAAAGTTTGCACTTTCAAAAGTGTCCCCAATTTGTCAATCGCGTTCCAGCGAATTTGCGTTCACGAAACATGCGTGATAGCAGAACGACCTGCATGATGAAGGGAAGGTCATAGATGATGCAGCTAAAGATGGTTGGGTCTAGGACACTACCCTGAGGAACTCCTGCAGAGATGTCCTGGAGCTGAGATGACTGACCTCCAACAGCCACAACCATCTTCTTTTGTACCAGGTATGACTCCAACCAGCAGAACGTTTACCCCCAATATGCATTGATTCCACTTTTGCCAGGGCTCCTTGATGCCACGCTCAGTTGAATGGTTGATTTCAAGGGCTGTCCTCTGGAATTCAGTTCTTTTGTCCATATTTCTGACCAAGGCCGTAATGAGGTCAGGAGCTGAGTGGCCCCTGGCATAATTCAAATTGGTCCTCACTGAACAGGCTATTGCTGAGCAAACTCCACCACTTTATCGCTGATTGAGAGCAGACTGATGGCGCAGTGATTAACTGGTTCACAATTGTCCTGCTTTTTCTATAAAGGACCTATCTGGAAAAGTTTCCACATTGTCGGGTAGATGCTAGTGTTGCAACTGTACTGGAACAGCTTGTCTAGGGGAGTGGCAAGTTCTGGAGCACATGTCTTCAGTACTATTGCTGGAATATTGTGAGGGTACATAGCCTTTGCAGTATTCAGTGTCTCCAACCATTTCTTGATATCACGTGGAGTGAATTGAATTGGCTGAAGACTGGTATCCGTGATGCTGGAGACCACTGGAGAAGGCGGCACGGTGGCTCAGTGGTTAGCACTGCTACCTCACAGCACCGGGGACCCAGGTTCGATTCCAGCCTCGGGCAACTGTCTGTGTGGAGTTTGCACATTCTCTCTGTGTCTGTATGGGTTTCCTCCCATAATCTAAAAATGTGGAGGCCAGGTGAATAGGCTATGTTAAATTGCCCATAGTGTTCAGGCATGTGTAGGTTAGGTGTATGAGTTGGGGGAAATGTAGAGTAATAGGGGAATGAATCTTTTTTGGGATACTCTTTAGAGGGTCAGCGTGGACTTGCTGGACCAAAGGGCCTGTTTCCACACTGTAGGGATTCTATGATTCTGTAGGGTTTCCATGAGGCCGAGCTGGATCATCCACTCGGCATTTCTGAATGGAGACTGCTGCGAACACTTCAGCCTTATCCTTTGCACTGATGTGTTGGACTCTTCCATCGTTGAGGATGGGAATATTCGTGGAGCCTCCTCCTCCAGTGAGTTGTTTAATTGTCCACCACCATTCATGACTGGATGTGGCGTGACTGCAGAGCTTAGATTTGATCCATTGGTTGTGGGATCGCTTAGCTCTATCTAACTTGCCACTTGTGCTGTTTGTCACGCAGCTAGTCCTGTTTGGTAGCTTCACCAGGTTGACTATTTTTAGGTATGCTCTGTGCTGCTCCTGGCATACCCTCCTGCACTCTCCATTGAACCAGGGCTGATCCCCTGTCTTGATGGTAATGGTTGAGGGGGGCATATACTAGGCCATGAGGTTACAGATTGTGCTGGAGTACAATTCTCCTGCTGCTGATGGCCCACAATACCTCATGGGTGCCCAGTCTTGAGTTGCTAGCTCTGTTTGAAGTCTGTCCCATTTAGGACATTGATAGCACCACACAACACAATGGAGGTTATTCTCAATGTGAAGGTGAGACTTCATCTCCACATGGACTGTGCAGTGGTCACTCTCACCCGATACTGTCATGGACAGATACATCTGCAGCTGGCAGATTGGTAAGGATGAGGTTGAGTATATTTTTTCCCTCTTGTTGGTTCCCTCACCACCTGCCGCAGACCCAGTCTAGCAGCTTTGTCCTTTATGACCTGACCAGTTTGATCAGTAATACTGCTGCTGAGCCACTCTTGGTGATGGACATTGAAATCCCCCACCCAGAGTATATTTTGTGCCCTTGCCACCTTCAGTGCTTCCTCAAAGTGCTGTTCCACATGGAGGAGTACCGATTCATCAGATGGTATGTGGGAATCAGCAGGAGAATTCCTTGCCCAGGTTTAACCTGAAGCCATGAGACTTCATGGGGCCCGGAGTCAATGTTGAGGACTCCCAGGGTAACTCCCTCCCGACTGTGTCCCACTGTGCCGTTACTTCTTCCGGGTCTGTCCTGCCAGGACATGTCCAGGGATGGTGATAGTGGTGCCTGACAGGTATGATTCCATGACCATGACCCTATGTCAGGTTGTTTGGCTAGTCTATGCGACAGCTCTCTCAGTGTTGGCACTAGCCAGCAGATGTTAGTAAAGAGGACTTTGCAGGGTTGACAGGGCTGTTTCTGATTTTGCCTTTTCCAGTGCCTAGGTCAATGCCCGGCAGTCCATCTGGTTTCATTTCTTTCAGACTTCAATGGCCATTTCAGAGGGCAATTGAGAGTCAACCACATTGCTGTGGGTCTGGAATCACATATCAGCCAGACCAGGTGAGGATGGCAGATTTCCTTCCTTGAAGGACATTAGTGAACCAGATGGGTTTTTCTGACAATCGACAATGGTGTCACAGTCATCAGTAGATTCTTAATTCCAGACAGTTCTGTTTTTGAACTCAAATTCCACCACCTGCTGTGGTGGGATCTGAACTCAGCTCCCCAGAACGCTCCTCATTCCTGATGAAGAGCTTTTGCCCGAAACGTCGATTTTCCTGCTCGTCGGATGCTGCCTGACCTGCTGTGCTTTTCCAAGCACCACTCTAATCTTGACTCCCCAGAACATTAGCTGAGTTTCTTGATTAATAGTCTAGTGATAATACCACCACGCCATCGCCTTCCCCCATTTCCAGGTTCTTGTCCACAAAGCAAGTTGCCAATTTTCCTTTCCTGTCCAAATCCAGGACAAATGGAACCATGCAGGGCAGCCCTGGACTGACTGTGCTTGTCCAAGTGCACAACAGTATTTTAAGAACAGGGCCGGTGCTAGGGATGACAATCTATTCTGGGTTACCCCGATACTGGCGAATTGGTTGATTGTGGTGAGAATTGGATCTGAGAGGTGTAATAGGAGCGTGGTAGGTAATAAATAAGGTGAATTTGCTAAGACGTGGCAAGAAAACTTGCTGACTGAAAAGCGTAAAGATTCAGCCTATTCAATATGGTGGGTATCAACAAACAACTTTATCTGACTCTTTTAAAGATAGCCAGTCTCTGATCTATCCAGCACTCAAAATACATGGGGTGGCAGGCAAATCCTCAATCCACCTGGGAAAACCCATTCACAGGATTTGCAAACAGAGAAAAGTTACCCCCAGAACGGTGAGGAGCTGCTCCTGCAATCACAGATTGTTTTGTTTCTCAGCAATGGGAAATAGGAGCAATGGCAGGCCACAGGCTGAATGGGAAAGAGGGGGAGGCTGCAAATAAACAACAAGGTGAGTTTGAACCTGTCATTGAAGGAACACTCAGCGAACTAGGAACTAGAAAGCCTTCAAATCACTGTGATCATGAATTACTCATAAATGACTGGTATCCGTAGCTGCAGCAGTATGGGACAATTTGATTAGATTACTTACAGTGTGGAAACAGGCCCTTCGGCCCAACAAGTCCACACCGACCCGCCGAAGCGCAACCCACCCATACCCCTACATTTACCCCTTACCTAACATTAGGGGCAATTTAGTATGGCCAATTCACCTAACCTGCACATCTTTGGACTGTGGGAGGAAACCGGAGCACCCGGAGGAAACCCACGCAGACACGGGGAGAACGTGCAAACTCCACACAGTCAGTCGCCTGAGGCGGGAATTGAACCCGGGTCTCTGGCGCTGTGAGGGAGCAGTGCTAACCACTGTGCCACCGTGCCACCCACAATTGTGGTGGCTATAGTAATGAACATCCTGTCAGTTCTTCCATTCAGATCTGAGATTGAGATCTGTGATGCAATACCTGGTTAAAGTATTCTTCTTTGTGAACACACAATGAAAACACATCAGCTGTGACCTCACCGGCCTGCAATAGGTGTGCTTAGGATGCCAGCTTTTTCTGCACAGATGTATGTGTCAGTTATTTTGAAAAACAAAACTTTTGTTGCTAACTTATTCCTGTTGAGTTGTCAAATACTGAAGCATCTTGGAAATTAATGCTTTCCTTGTGTGCTGTGGCTTTAAGTTTAATGAGATTGATAATTATTGAGGATGTTGATGGGTTCTATTGATGCTGCTTTTCCCCCACACATCAACACAAAAGCAGAAAATATTATTATGTGATTACTTCACTTTATAAAGGAGCTAGTGAGAATGAAAACGTAGCCTCCAAAAGTCATAAGTCATCCTTCAAAGGAAGACTCAGAGAGAAAAAAAGAATATTTTGTGCCTTCCACTTGTCCTCGTAGATGGTGAGGTCTCAGAGCTGGAGAACAATTCTCCACGACTATCGCCCCAGAGCTTCCTGCTTCATCATAGAAACTACAGAGGGCACTAGAAGTAAAGGCCTCTGAAAACCAACCAACCCACTGTCAGAGAACTCCCCGATTCTTTGCAATGTCCAACACTCTAATATTGTATACGAACTAGGAGCATGAGTCGGCCAATCAACCCCTCGAGCCTATTCACTAAGATCATGGATGTTTTGATTGTGATCTCAACTCCATGTTTCCACCAATCCAAGATAACCTTTCACCCCATTGGTTTTCAAGAATCTGTCCACCACTGCTTTAAAAATACTCAAACAGGCTGTACAGGACATCGGTGAGGCCATTTCTGGAGTACTGTGTTCAGTTCTAGTCTCCCTGTTATGGGAAATTTGTTGTGAAACCTGAAAGGATTCAGAAAAAGATTTACAAGGATGTTGCCAGGGTTGGAGGATTTGAGCTATAGGGAGAGGCTAAACAGGCTGGCACTGTTTTCCCTGGAGCGTCGGAGGCTGAGGGGTGACCTTATAGAGGTTTAGAAAACCTCGAGGGGCATGGATGACCTTATAGAGGTTTAGAAAACCTCGAGGGGCATGGATAGGGTGAACAGACAAGGATAGTTTCCCAGGACAAGAGAGTTCAAAACTAGAGGTCATAGGTTTAAGGTGAGAGAGGAAAGATTTAAAAGGGATCTGAGAGACAATGTTTTTACACCGAGGGTGGTACGTGTATGGAATGAGCTGCCAGAGGAAGTGGTGGAGGCTGGTACAATTACAACATTTAAAAGGCACCTGGATGGGTATATGAAGAGGAAGGGTTTATGGACCAAGTGCTGGCAAATGGAACTAGATTAATTTAAGATATCTGGTCAGTATGGACAAGTTGGGCTGAAGGGCCTGTCTCCGTGCTGATTGACTCGATGACTCTGCCCCCAAAGGCTTTTCAAGGAAGAAAGTCCTAAACACGCACAACCCAATGGGATTTTCTTTTTGACTTATCCCTGTTTTAAATGTGCTACTCATTATTTTTAAACAGTGACACACCAGTTCTAAATTCTGTCATTATAGGAAACATCCTTTCCCCATTCATCCTGTCAAAACCCCTAAGAATTTTGTACATTTCTAATTACGTCGCCTCTTGCTGTTTTAAACTCCAGCTGATACAAGCCTAAAGTGTCCAACACTTTTCTCATAAAACAATAATATGAAACCACAACCTGTTCGACAGCATTCTTCTTGAGAGCAAAATGTAGATCGATCCCTTGACATCATTCCATAAGCTTCCACAACATCGAGTATGCATGCCATGGCAACCTTAAACTATTCCTCTTATTTTAAGGATCACTAGGATTTTCATTTCTTATGGATTGAAATACTCTCATATTCACCAGCCACAGGAAAGTGATTCTAGAGGAAATTGGTGGTCTCTGGTACTATTTTGTCAAATGATTTCCATTCTCCACCCCAGAAGCCCCCACCCGCACAATAATTTAGGTAAGGGGAGGTGGGCACAGTGGCTCAGTGGTTCGCACCACTGCCTCACAGCACCAGGGACCTGGGTTCGATTCCACCCTTGGGCAACTGTCTGTGTGGAATTTGCAGGTTCTCTGCGAGGGTTTCATCCGGGTGCTCCAGTTTCCTCCCACAGTCCAAAGATGTGCAGGATAGGATAGAATGGCCATTCTAAATTGTCCATAGTGTACAGACTTAGGTGGGTTAGCTATGGGAACACAGGGTTAGGGGGGGGGGGGGTAGAGCTGAGTGGGATGCTCTTCAGAGGGTTGGTGTGGCTGGATGGGCTGAATCACCTCTTTCCGCGCTCTAGGGATTTAATGATTCTAACAGTCAAACACTGCCAGCTAGAATGTATCAGTTTCCTAATTCTTCATTTTCCATCAGTTTCTGCTGCTTATCTTCACCTGATACATTTGATATCACTTAACCTTCTCCAGTGCAATTTGTCTTAACAATCTATGGGACGTATGACCTTCAGAAGGGATGAAGCACTTGGATGCAACTGGATATTTCATTACAAGCCACTGCCTGAATGTGCTGCTGTGCATGAGTGTACATTCTGTGCATGTGTTCGGCTTCTCTGAGGAGAGATAGACTGCAGGGCGCCGACAACAGCAGGAAATCTGCCAAACTGGTCACTTGTGCCATCTGGAGGAAGCTGGCACTGCCAGAAATGCCAGTTCGCTCAGGCTGAAGAGTGCCAACCAGTGCCGCAAAAACTTCATGTGACTTGATCGAGGCAGGCAAGGTGACAGAGACCAGCTGATCGTCGTTTTCCATTTTAAGTACCAAGAATAATCTTCAGCCTCGAAATGTAATAGCTGTACACCTCACTCTTCACAACGCACTTTGTTTCTGGGACAGAGAGCTCATTCAGGATCTTGTAGTATAGCTACTCACCTCCTTCAACAACAAAGACTAACATCCACAACAATGAACCCCTTTCCTCCACGTAGGAAGAGCAATACCACCACTTAGAAATATGAAATTGTTACAGGACAGAAGGAGGCCATTCAGCCCATCAAATCCATACCAGCTGTCTGGAAGATCAGCTCTTTCTCTGTAGCCCTGTCAGTTTTTCTCCTCAGGTACTTATCCAATTCCCTCTTGAAAGTCACGATTGAATATTCCCTCATCGTCCTCACTGCCCTCCCCTCAGACAGTGTACTTCAGGTTCTAACTATTCACTGTTTAGTTCATGTTGGTTCTTCTGCCAATCACCAAATTGGTTTTCTCTTGTTTGTAATCCCTCTGCCAATGGGAAAAAGCAACTGCAACCAAAATTCACGATAGTGTATAAGGAGAAGGCCTTGGAGCTCATAGACATTGCAGCTCTACTCTGAGAGATGGTGAGACTGGAACAGATGGTGTTAGATTAGTGACTAAATACCCACACGTGCTTTGCACTGAGTCACACACAATCCATCTATTGAGGGACCTTTGAGGAAATTTCCTGTAGTAGCTCACAAAATCTTGCAGTCACTAAATGCACACTAGGTTTTGGGACAGGTAGCAACCCCATAAGACTGGATGACACCATTTTGCTACTGCTGCTGTGGATACCAATGGTTATGAATGCTCCAATCTTATCTCAGTCACCCGATGGATAGTGACCATACTGCACCCTGAGCTGACATTACAAAGATTGCTTCACGTCTGCAGAAAATGAGCGTGTGCAGTAATGGTGAGTGTGATTGGTATCTTCACAGGTATAGAGAGAGTAGTGTGGGTGATGTACTTGGCTGTAGGTTCTCATGCAGTCGGTGGCAGAGAACCTCGATAGTTTTGTTGGTGAAATGCACCCTTCTTACACATACCTTTTCACTAAGATCCTCCTGTGACCTATATTGTCTATAGAGGGAGTGAAGTAGTTTATATATGGTGATCTGCATCCTCCTTCAATGCTGATTGCTCCATCCTATGCTACTGCTTCTCCACCATAAATCCACACAAGAATATGCTCACAGGGAATTTGAGCATATTTGCTCTTGAAGCCCTCACCATGGATGAGGTGGATATATCCCGTGATGAGACCATGTTTGGAGTACTGCATGCAGTTCTGGTCACCCTACTATCGAAGGGATATTATTAAACTCAAAAAAGTGCAGAAAAGATTTACTAGGTGCTTCCTGGTTTGGAAGTTTTCAGTTATAAGGAGAGGTTGGATAGGCTGAGACTATTTTCCCTGGAGTGCAGGAGTTTGATGGAAGACCTTATAGAGGTCGATCAAACCATGAGAGGCATAGATAAAGTAGATAGCGAACAGCTTTTCCCCATTGGGGTGGGGGGAAGGGTTTCAAAAACTAGAGGGCATAGGTTTAAGGGTCCAGAGGGGTGAGTCTTTCATGCAGAGGATGATGAGTGTCTGGAATGGGCTGCCAGAGATAGTGGTGGAAATGAGTACAATTTCATTATTTAAAAAATATGCCGACCGCTACACGAAGAGGATAGGTATGGTGGCGGGGGCACGGATATGGAGCAAACACAGGCAAATGAGACCAGGTTAATTGTGAAAACTGGGCAGTATGGGCCAAAGGGCCTGTTTTCCATGCTGTAGACCTCTATGACTTTCAAATTAGAATTCCTACAGTGCGGAAACAGGCCCTTCAGCCCAAAACGTCCACATTGGCCCTCCAAAGAGGGACCCACCCAGACCCAGTCCCCTAACCTATATTTACCCCTGACTAAAACCTACACATCCCTGAACACTATGGGCAATTTAGCACGACTAATCCACCTAGCCTGCACATTTTTGTGATTGTGGGAGGAAACCCATGCAGGCACAGGGAGAATGTGCAAACACCACACAGACAATTACCCAAGGCTAGAATTGAACCTGGGCCCCTGGTGCTGTGAGGCAGCAGTGCTAACCACTGAGCCACCATGCCACCCCACTCTATCCTGCATTATTAGAAGCAGTAAAGTATGGCTGCCAAACAAAAAGCATACAATAAAAATTGGATCCAAGCTGGAGAATCACTGCTGAGACACCTTCACAGGCTCCAGGTTCTTCACCTTCACCTCTTGAATGATCTTGAACTGCACATCCAAACTCCGAGACTAATTTGCCACATGTGCTTTGAGAGTGTAAAAGCAGGAAAATGGGACAAACTCAGCAGGCGGTTCACAACAAAGACTTAAAAACATGAGAGAATTGATGAAATGGGGCTCCAGAGGAAAACAAACAGTACAGTAATACTTAGAAATGAAGGAACAATTCATACTGAAACTCTATTTTGAAAAATGCAAGATGTGTTGGACCAGTGTGTCTCATTCCCGAGTTTCATCTTTTGGGGGAAGGAGACTGGGGGAGGGAATTGTTTTTTTTTGGAGAAAACTGGAATAAATAAAAATCTGCCTGAATTCACTGCCAAAAACAAATTAACCAGCATGTCAATCTGTCTTGCTCATCTGCACCATCTAGTGGCAAGATACAAAGGAGCAATGATGCAGGTCTGAGAGAGGGATGGCCCCAAGAGGAATGAAAGGCATTTTTAAATATATTGTAGTGATTGGAACCAGGCTGACTACAAGGTCCTTGATTGGGGTTGTTAACCTGAGCTAACCAGGAAAGCCCTGGCTGACTAACATAACCAGGAGATTATGTTCGGGCCCGGGTGTCCCTGGAGATGGAGCACGTGGTGTTGACCAATACTCTCGAAACCTTTAGGTAGAAGTCAACACCACAGGGAGTGGAGTGTTTTATTTCCCCCTCCAACTTTATTTTAATTTAGTCCCTACCCTCCCCTTTGTGTAAGCATTGCACGCTCTGAGCTTTGCTTGTCACTGGTTCCATAAAGAAAGACAATATACATAACCAGGAGATTTTGAATCTCCTCAGTTTAGGGGACTGACTCTGAGCTGGCTGGGCCACAGCCAATGCACTGTGCACATGTAAGGGTGACCTGGTGCACGCTCTGAGCTTTGCTTGTCACTGGTTCCATAAAGAAAGACAATATACATAACCAGGAGATTTTGAATCTCCTCAGTTTAGGGGACTGACTCTGAGCTGGCTGGGCCACAGCCAATGCACTGTGCACATGTAAGGGTGACCTGGCAATGGGATACCTGCCTCTGTGCACTTATTTCAATGGTGATGGGAGAAAACAGGATGTGCCTGAAGAACATTCACTTGCAACAATCACTGTGGAATTGGGGTAAACATTTCTGGCATCATGCTTTTATTTGGGAAGCTTGACTCATTTGATCCTGCTGTTGAAGACTGGGCACAGTATGTGGAAAAAAAGTGCAATAGGTTTTCTGGGCAAATGAAATTGGGACAGAAGAAAAGCAATGAGTAATTTTCCTGACAGCTTGTAGAGCCGCTGCATTCTTGGTTATAAGGGGCATAATTTTCCCAGAGGCACCAGACACTAAAACCTTCCAAGAGTTGACGGAGTTGGTTAAGGAATATTATGACCCCAAACCTCCTCTGATTTTGAGATGCTATCAGTTTTATTTGGCTGTTGAGAATCAAGGGAATCCGTATCGGGATTTCTGACGAGGTTGTGATGACTGGCAGAGGCATGTGACTTTGGTTTACCCCTTAATGAGATGCTGAGAGACTGTTTGCTATGTGGGATTAATGATGTAACCATGCAGAAGCGCCTATTGGCTGAAGCCCAACTGGACCTCAAACAGGCCCTACATCTGGCTTTATCATGAGAAAATGTGGCAAGTGGAGCAGGGGGGCGGCTACAGCCCATCCCAATGGAAGTGGACTCCCTCAACTGTTTGACTGAGCTTGGGGAACACCACTTGAGTGAAGGCAATCACTGAGCCTCATGCAGGGCATATCCTGAGCAGGGGGACTCT
>NC_057752.1:9744861-9771472 GCF_004010195.1 Chiloscyllium plagiosum
ACGACAATCCAAAGTGAGCGGTGGTGCTGACATGTGATGCCTCCCCGTTTGGTATCAGGGTAGTGTTGGCTCACTGCTGGCCCAACAGAGAGGAACACCCGATAGCATATGCTTCCCAGACTTTGGCTGATACAGAACGTAAATATGCCCAGATAGAGAAGGAAGGTTTGGCAGTCATCTTTGGTGTGATGGGAATTTGTCATAGTGACAGATTACAAACCCTTGCTAGGGCTACTGAAGGAAGACAGGACAGTGCTGCCCATAACTTGCGTGAGAATTCAGAATCTGTCCAAACATTGGAGGCAGACGTAAAGGAGCAGTCTACAGTATCACTTGATACCAAACTGTCCCAGTTCCTGTTCGATTATAGGACCATCCCACACACAACAACAGGGATAGCTCTGGCAGAGTTGCTGATGGGGAGAAGACTCTGCGCCAGGTTCAACCTGGTGGGTGAAACAGCAGCAGGAATGCCAATGCTGGCTGTGTGCCACCTCTAAGCGACAGAGACAATTTAATTTGGGGAGAAGGTTTTGTGCCGGAAACATGGAAGTGGCCCTGTATAGGTATGAGGCAAGGATGACGCGAGGTTGGGTCCTGTGACTTACAAACTCAGATAGGTGATACAGTCCTGAACAAACATGTGGATCACCTAAAAGCTGTTACCTCACAAACGGGGCAGGAGCAAAACATACCTGATCCCTCAGAACAACCAGAAGGCCTGTCAGAAACCACGAGTTCTCCTCCTCTGTCGAGTGTTGAGCAAACCTCAGAGTCTGAGATGGATGTAGCCTCGATACTGCTACCACCAGAGGAAGACGAGGAAACTCTCCGAGACGCTCCAGATGCAAGAGATGGGCTACACTCCGGTACACGCTGCCCGTGTCGGAGTCTGAATCAGAGGAACCGGACCCAGGGTGAAAATATCGCAGGATAAATGACAAGAGAAAGACCAGGCCTACCTCCCTGGACTTGTGTGGGAGGGTATGTCATGATTGGAACCAGCGGGACTTTGTTGACTATGAGGTCATTGATTAGGGTTCTTTACCTGGGCCAATCAGGACAGCCCTGACTGACTAATATGACCAGGAGACTTAGAATCCCCTCAGTTCGGGGGACTGGCTGGCTACACAGCCAGTGTATTACTGCTGGAGAACTGATTTCTGGGCTGCAGCCAGTGTGTACTGCTGTTTGTTGGAACTGGTTCCTGAACTGGCTGGCTACAGCCAGTGGTACTGCTGGACAAACTTGAGTTCAGGATGACTTGGTAATGCGGCCTGACCTTGTGCTGTTGGCTTGTGGATTGTGCCTTTGCAGGTAGGCTGACCCTTGTGTGTTGATCATGCTTCTGTGTGTGGAACCTGTGCTTGTGAGTGAACCGTACCTGTATGTGTGGATCTGCTTCTGTGTGCGGACATGTGTTTGTGTGGGGTATCTGCTTTTGGGTGTGGACGCTACCTGGGTATGGGGTTTTTTTCTTGTATGTAGATTTTGTTATTGCCTGTAAATTCTGTTGTATGGGGGTCCTATTAGATTCCCTACAGTGTGGAAACAGGCCCTTTGGCCCAACAAGTCCACACCGACCCTCCTAAGAGCAACCCACCCAAACCCATTTCCCTCTGCCCACAGTGTTAGGTGTATTAATCAATGTAGTTTGGCCAATTCACCTGACCTGCACATCTTTGGACTGTGGGTGTTCTTGTTTGTTGGTTGAAATATTTGGGTATGATTTTGTGTAGTAAGGTGACTGGGGGCCTGATGACTGTTGGCTGGCAAGAGGAATGGAAGGCAAGCTATGGGCCAGTTGGAGTGGCCAGAAGCTGGAGGGTGGACAGACAACCTGGAAGGATGTGGGCCAGAGGGCTAGTCAGTATGGAGGATTGATGATCTGCCTGGAGGGATATGGGCCAGAGAAGGGTCAGTCAGTATGTGGGGTGGCTGAGAGCTGAAGGGTTGATGATCTGCCTGGAGGGATATGGGCCAGAGAAAGGTCAGTTAGTACACACAGTGACTGGAAGGCTGATGACTGTCCAGTAGGAAAGCTGGCCAAGGAAGGTCTGGTCAGTATGTGGGATGGACCAGCACCAGGAGCTGTTGGGGACCAGAAGGTGTGCAGAGTGACTGGGAGCTGGGTTATGTGTTGAGTGCTTTTCACTGTTGTATGCTGTTTTCGGTTATGCTGTGTTTTGTACACTGTCTTGTATTATGCCTGGTTGCAGGTGATGTGCGAAGTGTTTGCAACTGTATATAGTGGTCCTTTGCCTGTTTGACTCTGCTTTTAGGGGCTGTCATGGATTCTCTTATGTACTTTGGTCATTACGGTACTTTTTTGGGGAGGACAGAGACCTATGTAAGAACTTTGTATGGTATTGTGTGTTGTTGTTGTTGTTTCTGCTGAGATTTGGGGTGCCTTGAGTTTGCAATCCTATTTCTCTGGTGTATTGTCTTTTATATAATCTTGAATTTAAAACAGGGGAGTTTGAATCACCTCAGTTCAGGGGACTGGCTGAGCTGGCTGGCCACAGCCAGTATACTGTGCACGAATAGGTTAAGGGTGACATGATGGGATACTGGCCTCTGCAATTATTCCATATATCAAGATTAATCTTAAGCCTCTTGTAGAATCTGGACGATTCAATTACTAATTAAAGAGCATGCTTTGAAATGGAACCTTTTGTCAGCACATTAGGAAGCCCTCTTTCAAACAGAGACTTGAGGCTAGTGAAAGATAAGTGTTAGCGTCAGCTCACTCCTGCCTTTCAGTGCAGAAAGAAATTTAACGACCTAATTAGATCAGGCAAGGTACATGAGGAGCTGCACACTGAGACCCTTAATGTTACTGTACATTATGTGGCCACACATTCCCAAACCGCACTATACTAAGTATGTCTGCCACTGTCAATGATGTTCACCTCGTGTGAGTTGTAAATTGTGTACATTGGAATAGTTTTGGCAGGAAGCGTTAATGGAATTAACTTCACTAGGCTCAGTAAGGACCTCTTGTACAATCCACTTGGGTCAGTCAAAAGAAAATGATTCTGCTGTTCAAATTTTTCTCTGTTTAGGTTTTTACGTTCCTGTCCTCGAGGGACTGATCCTGACTGGCGAAGACCTACAAGTGTTGGAAACTTGCCCAGGTGGATGTAAGGTCAGTGCAAGCTGCATTGTGGTATAATCCATGCCAGGAGACTTCTGCCAACATGAGGGTTTCTGGCAGGCCCCAGAATTGGAAATAGCTCTCATTGGAAGCTGAGATGGTTAACTGTGCACTGTTGCATAAATGCCTGCAGCACCTTTTAAAAAGGCCAGAAATTATTGGAAGATTGGGGGTGATCATGACAAATATCTGCCTCATTCAATGTCTGAAACCTCATCTACTGAGTCCTCAGTTTACGGAGGCAGGTTTAGAGACTCCTGCAGGAGATTTTGCCAGGGTGGGTGGGGGGGTGCTCTTTGAGCTGGAGAAACAGGGTGTCAAATGAGCACAACTGATGGTTACTGGAGGGGAGTGGCAAGGTCAGTCAGTGAATTCACACAACCTCCCAGTGCAGAAAGAGCTTTAATGACATTAGTTCAGGCTTGGTGGGAGAAGCCAGCCATATGTGTGCTGCATTAAGCATGTCTGACTCACTGCAATATTCCTCTCTCATGGTGCTACACTGATTTGAATTGCTTTGACTTGCTTATCAGTGATCTTCAAAAGGAAAAACACTCCATTCCCCAGTTTCACATGAACATATTCATTCTTCTACCATGTTAAATGCATTCAACACATTTGCATGGAATATCGGGGTTCTTGGATAGAGAAACTAAGCTGGATGATAGTCTTTCCCATAGTCATACAGCACGGAAACAGACCTTTCGGTCCAACCAGTCCATGCTGATCATAATCCCAAACTAAACTAGTCTGACCTGCCTGCTCCTGGCCCATTTCCCTCAATCTTTCATAGAATCCCTACTCTTACTTATCTAAGTGTCTCTGTAATAACGTTATGATCTTAAAAATTAATACATTTGTTTGCAAACCCACCACAGGCTGTATGTGGATACCCAGGTCTTCCCATAGAGTCATAGAGATGTACAGCACAGAAAAAGACCCTTCGGTCCAACTTGTCCATGCCGACCAGATATCCCAACCCAATCTGGTCCCATTTGCCAGCACCCGGCATCGTTCTAAACCCTTCCTATTCATATATCCATCCAGATGCTTTTTAAATTGTACCAACCTCCACCACTTCCTTTGGCAGCTCATTCCATACATGGCACCACTCCCTGGGTGAAAATGTTGTCCCTTAGGTTCCTTTTATGTTTCCCCCTCTCACCTTAAACCTATACCCTCTGGTTCTGGACTGCCTCCATCCCAGGGAAAGGACCTTGTCTATTCCATGCCCCTCATGATTTTAATAAACCAGGTAAAAGCAATGAGTGATCAGCCACAAGAATTCGCATCTATCCCCTGCTCAGGTGGCTAATTCCCTATCAGGAGGAAGGCTTGCACAGCTTGGTGAATAGACCATCAGGTATGATGGGAGAAATGTGATTGCTGAAGCCTAGTCAGACCACACTGCTTTTATTTCTCCTTCATTAATTGTCACTGAATGATATCCCAAAATCAACCCAAATGGTAAGGTAGCACTGCAGGCAACAAACTATGACTATGTTCATGGAGTCCAAGAGCTGCTGTAAATCACCTGCAATGTGTGCTGATCTGCTGCCTGAATTCTTGGAAACGAGCACAAACTGCCTATTGTAATCCTCTAAGTAGCTATGGGAAAATGTTGGTGTTGAAAGCTAGTCCCAAAACCTTTGCAGAATAAAACTCTCCACAACAGCATTTATCTGCCAATGCTACTGGCAGAGAAAAATAGTGGTCATCTGTCAACTCCTTTAGTCAAGGAACCTCATGACACCATGTATAAATGCTGCCATTGAAAACCGCTTGAACCTCTGGCTCCTTGTTTTGTCATAGGTTCATGTGTTTCAGAGTGACCTTTTCTGTATCATTTGCCATTTTTCTCACTTGCGTGAAATGATGGACAATCCTTTGAAGGCTGAAAAACCCACACTTCTCCAGCCTTTCCTCATGGGGTAGCACGGTGGCTCAGTGGTTAGCACTGTGCCTCACAGCACTAGGGACTTGGGTTTGAGTCCCATCTTGGGCGACTGTCTGTGTGGAGTTTGCACATTCTCCCTGTCTCTCTGTGGGTTTCCTCCCATAATCCAAAGATGTACAGGTTAGGTGAATTGCCCATAGTGTTAGTCAGGGGTAAATGTCGGGAAATGGGTCTGAGTGGGTTACACTTTGGAAGGTTAGTGTGGACTTGTTGGGCCGAAGGGCCTGTTTCCATACTGTAGGTAATCTAATCTAGGTTTGTGGTCAAAGGGATGTGCTTTGACTTGTCTTTGTGGCAGTTCCAGGACTTGAAGAGCATGGTGTTATTTCGCTACTACTTTTGCAGTTAATCTTGTCTTTAATGGATTAAACAATTTCATCAACAGTATAATTACATTGCTTTTGAATTGTGTGGAGATCATTCCAAGAATCTCTCAATTTTGGATTACTTTGAATTTTCCAGAAAAAGGAAGTCTCAGGAAATTGAATCTCGTTTTGGTGAAGTACAAATTGCATTGAGTTTTTTTTTGGATGTTTCCTCACCGCAAGGCCTTTTAAAAATTCTCACCATTTCATACCAAATGCCACCCCATTAATTACCTACCCCACCCCGACAGCAGCCCTCACATCAAATGCTATCTCCACCTTATCCATGCGTTTTTCCCACAACCTGCCACTCGCTGGGTATCTGCTGAAAGACTGCCATCCCTGGTGCCTGTGCCATGTTTAAAAGTCCATTGTGCACTGGGACCAGTGTTGGGATTCTGAAGCTGGCTTGCTGTTGGCCACAATTCTCCAGCAGGGACCTGGCGATCCTGGTGGCGGGAGGAGGCAATACAAAGCCGAGGGGCTCTCTTCCCCAAACCCTGGCAGTTTGGTCTGAGGTCACCACCACCTCAATTGGTGCAATCTCCAGGAACAGCCAGCAGTCAGAATGGGTCAGTGACCCTCTCTGCTGCACCAGGGGAAGTGCCACACTCCTCTCTGCTATCTCACACTCCTCCTCCTCCTTTTTCTTTACTAGAGCATCCACCTTCCACGCAGGGTCATGCTCAGCCATTCTCTCTGTTGCCTGCAACATCTTCCCACACTTGCTCTCATCCTCCAACCTCCCACACCATTAACCCCACATGCCCTCTGTACTGTCTACTCACTCGCCTGGGACACCTCAGCAGCTTTCACTCACCAGCACTAACAGCCATGCCACCCACTTATAACTTACTCAGTATCTTCCTTTATTTTTTTTCAACAGAAAACAGCTCCCAGAAGGGCAGAAAGACCCAGCTGGGTGGAGGGGTGCCAAGAGGATGCTGTCCCTTGGAGCTGAAGACTGGGACTGCTCCTGTTGGGATGCTGAGACATCTGTGTTCCCACTCTTCATCCACTGTGACTCTCTGACCACCTCCTACTGTCAGTGTCATTCATTGCACACCATTTCTGACTGTTGCTTGCAATGCCATTTCTCCCTTGTTTCCTGCAGGTGGGATGTCCATTTCACCCAGCACTAGCTTCTCTTTGAATTCTGAAGAGGAAATACCTGAAACCTCAGCAAGTATCAGGGAGGCTGCTTGCTGCACCCACCTCCAGCTCCGACATGAACCTGTCGGTGGGAAATGCACACTTAACATTTGGGAGCACCTCACAGCAACAGTTCCACATCTGTCTGAGAAACAGCCCAGGGTCACTGGCACTGGAGACCAGGTACCTGCTTGGTCCCAAGCAGGAGAGGAGCTGGGGGGTGTCAGCAATCAGGGACTTTGTCTGCATGCACAGGGAGGAACAGGAGCGGCAGACAGGTATGTATGACATGGTCCTCCATGTCCAGAGACTGCAGCAGTGCAGTTGAGCTATGGGTAACCCAGCTGCCTGGAGCATGAGACTGTCCAGCTGGAGAGGTTGGTGGTTGCCATGGAGAGGCAGGTCGGGCAGCCCCAGGATCTGCTGGAGTGGGGCGCGCACCTACATTCCATTACCTTCACCATTGGTCCTCGGGACCGAAGACATGGTAGCAGGGGCTGGTGAATGTGACAAGGACTCCAGTTGCCCTTCCTCACCATGAGACCAGGTGGTGCCAGGAAGTACCCAGGTACAGGAGGAACCACAGGGCCAGGGCTTGCAGAAGTCTCCTCTCATGACACCCCAGGGGTGGCTGAGCCCACTATCTCCACCCTGACTGTGTCCCTCTGACCATTTGGAAGTTCAAGCTGAGGAGGATCCACTTGCTTCTGGTAAGAAGACCCTCAGTTGTCAGGGACATCCAAATACAGATGCCTCTGGGATGATCCAACTGATCCTCCAAGGCCAATGGGTTGCACTACCCAGGAAGCTCCCTCCGACCCAGCTGCAGACCTTGGGTGTACACTGACATGAAGTGGGAAGGAGAGGAGAAAGAAAGTGCCTTTGGAGGGCACTTTGGTGACAGTGCACTGCATATGAAGTATCACATTTGTATTAACATGCTTGTTGCTGTGTCCTATCTGTTTGTTTGAATCTGTGTAGCTCGGAATGCAACTGTACCAGCATCACATCTAACATCATGGCCACACTGGACAAATCAAGGACCACCTGTTGAGCATCCTGGAAACAAAATGCCGAGCTGGAGGGTTGGATCTGGGATGAGGTGGGGCAAGGCAAGATGAGGAAACTGGTGAAATCAATTTTGATGCCATCGTCTCATGAGGAGGTTGAACAGTTCATCAACTTCACAAACACCTTCCACCGTGACCTCAAGTTCACGTGGACCATCTCAAACACCTCCCTCCCTCCACTATTCCTTACTCCCAATTCCTCTGCCTCTGCCGCATCTCTTCCACTCCAGAACATTCCAGATGGCCTCTTATTTCAAGAACCACAATTGACCCTCCAACATGGTCAACAATGCCCTCCAGGCATTTCCTCCACTTCCCGTACCTCTGCCCTCGAACACCACCCCTCCCAACCACAACAAGGACAGACCCCTCCCTCCCCGGGTCATCACCTTCCACCCCACCAATCCAAAAGACTGAAGGATAGCAAATGTTGTCCCCTTGTTCAAGAAAGGGAGTAGAGACAACCCTGGTAATTATAGACCAATGAGCCTTATTTCAGTCATGGGTAAAGTGTTGGAAAGGATTATAAGAAATAGGATTTATAATCCTCTAGAGAGGAGTAAATTGATTATGGATAGTCAACACAGTTTTGTGAAGGGTAGGTTGTGCCTCACAAACCTTATTGAGCTCTTTGAGAAGGTGACCAACCAAGTGGATGAGGGTAACGTGGTTGATGTGGTGTATATGGATTTCAGTAAGGCATTTGATAAGGTTCCCCACGGTAGGCTATTGCATAAAATACAGAGGCATGGGATTGATGGTGATTTGGTGGTTTGGATCAGAAATTGGCTAGCTGAAAGAATACAGGGTGGTGGTTGATGGGAAATGTTCATCCTGAAGTTCAGTTACTTGTGGTGTACAGCAAGGATCTGTTTTGGGTCCACTACTGTTTGTCATTTTTATAGATGACCTAGATGAGGGCATAGAAGGATGGGTTAGTAACTTTGCAGGTGACAGTAAGGTCGGTGGAGTTGTGGATAGTGCTAAAGGATGTTGCAGGTTACAGAGGGACATAGATAAGCTGCAGACCTGGGCTGAGAGGTGGCAAATGGAGTTTAATGTGGAAAAGTGTGAGGTGATTCACTTTGGAAGGAGCAACAGGAATAAAGAGTACTGGACTAATGATAAGATTCTTGGTAGTGTGGATGAGCAGAGAGATCTCGGCGTCCAGGTACATCAATACCTGAAAGTTGCCACCCAGGTTGATAGGGTTGTTAAGAAGGCATACAATGTGTTAGCTTTTGTTGGTAGAGGAATTGAGTTTCAGAGCGACTTGGTCATGTTGCAGCTGTACAAAACTCTGGTGTGGCCGCACTTGGAGTATTGCGTACAGTTCTGGTCACCGCATTATAGGAAGAATGTGGAAGCTTTGGAAAGGGTTCAGAGGAGATTTACCAGTATGTTGCCTGGTATGGAGGGAAGGTCTTATGAGGAAAGGCTGAGGGACTTGAGGCTGTTTTCATTAGAGAGAAGAAGGTTGTGAGGTGACTTAATTGAGACATACAAGATAATCAGAGGGTTAGATAGGGTGGTGATGGCTAGCACGAGAGGGCATAGCTTTAAATTGGGGGGTGATAGATATAGGACAGCTGTCAGAGGTAGATTCTTTACTCAGAGTAGTAGGGGCATGGAACACCCTGCCTGCAATAGTACTAGACTCGCCAACTTTAAGGAGATTTAAATGGTCATCGGAGAAACATATGGATGAAAAAGGAATAATGTAGGATAGATATGCTTCAGATTGGTTCCACAGGTCAGCGCAATATCAGGGGTTGAAGGGCCTGTACTGTGCTGTAATGTTCTATGTTCTATTTCTGGATACAGCACATCATCCTACGCCATTTCCACCACCCACAATCAGACCCCACCACCAGAGATATATTCCACCCCTCTCCACCCCTATCAGCATTCCGCAGAGACCATTCCCTGAGACTGCCTCGTTAGGTCAACAACCCCCACTAACCCACCTCCCACACCTGCCAGATTTTCCTACACAACCAAATACCTCATCTACTGTGTCCATTGCTCTGTCAGGTGAAAGTGAGTACTGCAGATTCTGGAGATTAGAGTCGAGACTGTGGTGCAAAAGCCCTTCATCAGGGACGTCGATTTTCCTGCTCCTTGGATGCTGCCTGACCTGCACCATACTCTCAACCCATTGCTCTCTGTGTCTCCCTTTACACTGGGGAGACAGGACACCACCTCGTGGGACACATGCACCAAACAACCCCACTGCCCTATGGCTGACCACCTCAACTCTCCCTTCCACTCTGCCAAGGATATGCAAGTCCTGGGCTGCGTCCACCACCAAATCCAAGCCACCTGATGCCTGGAGGAGGAACGTCTTGTCTTCTGCCTTGGGACTCTCCAAACACACGGCATCAACATCGACATCACCAGTTTCCTCCTCTCTCCTTCACCCCCACCCCCCCGACCCTCAACTCATATCCAACCCTCGAACTCGGCATCACTCTATTGAACTGTCCTACCTGTTCATGCTCCTTCCTACCTATCCACTCTGACCTATCACCATCACCAACCCACCCAACGATGCATCTACCTATCACCTTCCCTTCCTATTTATCCTTCAGCCCCCTTCTCCCTCTCCTCACTTTCCTGATGAAGGGCCTATGCCCAAAACATCAATTCTCCTGCTTGTCTGATGCTGCCTGACCTACTGCGCTTTTCCAGTGCCACACCTTTTTTTGTCAGATTTCCAGCATTTGCAGTCCTCACTTTCTCTTCCTCTTTCTGTACTGTAACAATTCTGTGACCCTAAACATGCTGATTGTGAATGATATTGAAAGAAAACTCCATAGACACTTAGGGTAGTCAGCATAATAGTTTTATACGTACAAATACAAGATTGATCTCAACCTAAGGATCACAAGGTCTGGAATTGCAAGCCTTGATCCTAATATGATTATATTAGCTCACCAATATACTGTTAGTAAGGAACTCGAAGATCCTTACCCAGCCTGGCCTTTATGCAACTCCAGAATCCATAGTTGACCCTTG
This sequence comes from Chiloscyllium plagiosum, assembly GCF_004010195.1. Lineage (NCBI taxonomy): Eukaryota > Metazoa > Chordata > Chondrichthyes > Orectolobiformes > Hemiscylliidae > Chiloscyllium > Chiloscyllium plagiosum. Next base: position 9,755,581 of record NC_057752.1, read on the forward strand.
TGTGCCCTCTGAAATTATCTAGCAAGCCACTTGGCTTGTATTCAATAAGGTGGTTCACCACCAGCTAGGCAATTAGAGATAGCAATTATAAATACCTGTACATGCCAGCCTAACCAGCTACATCCACATTTCCCATCAGGGCAGCACGGTGGCTCAGTGGTTAGCATTGCTACCTCACAGCACCAGGGACCCAGGTTCGATTCCAGCTTTGGGCGACTGTGTGGAGTGTGCACATTCTCCCCGTGTCTGTGTGGGTTTCCTCCAGATGCCCCGGATACCTCCCCCAATCCAAAGATGCGCAGGTCAGGTGAATTGGTCATGCTAAATTGCCCTGTAGTGTTCAGGGATGTGGAGGTTAGGTGGATTAGTCAGGGATAAATGGAGGATTATAGGAATGGGTCTGGGTGGGTTACTGTTTGGAGCGGTCAGTGTGGACTTTTTGGGTCAAACTGTTTCCACACTGTAAGGTTCTATAATAATAAAACAAAACGAGTCTCAACATGCGTAATGAGAACTAGATTGATTTTCCTAACCAGCCAATCGCAAGGCCAATGAGGTGGAAAAATGGGCCAACCAAAGGTCAACTGTGGATTCTGCACCCATGTGACCACACTCTGCCTTCATTACGTTTCCCATACTGTGCTTTGAGTTACACACTCCCCTTCCTGTACCTGTGTTTCTATATATGGTTTGACTCTATTCTGACACATACAATCCAGATTTTCCTTACTCCCTTATTTGTCCAAACATCTCTAACTTGTGCTCCTCCTTAATAACCCTAATCAGTCAAGACAAAGCCATTTCCCACAGGTGTGCTCATCTAAGTCTGTGTCTACAAATTTCCACATTCTGAAGGGAATATTGCAGAAAAGATTTACAAGGATGTTGCCAGGGTTGGTGGTTTTGAGTTACAGGGAGAGGCTGAATAGGCTGGGGCTGTTTTCCCTGGAGCGTTGGAGGCTGAGGGGTGACCTTATGGAGGTTTACCAAGTTATGAGAGGCATGGATAGGGTAAATTGACAAGGTCTTTTCCCTGGGGTGGGGGAGTCCAGAACTAGAAGGCATAGTTTTAGGGTGGGAAGGGAAAAATTTAAAAGGGGCAACTTTTTCATGCAGAGGGTGGTGCGTGTATGGAATGAGCTGCCAGAGGAAGTGGTGGAGGCTGGTACAATTGCAACATTTAAAAAGCATCTGGATGGGTATATGGATAGGAAAGGGATATGGGCCAAATGCTGGCAAATGGGACTGGATTAGTTTAGGATATCTGGTTGGCGTGGACGATTTGGACCAAAGGGTCTGTTTCCGTGCTGTACATCTGCTTCTAATCACAGAGCAGTGCAGTGCAGGAGACCGCTCAGCCCATTAACTATGTAGTAGCTCTTTCAATGAACAATCTAAATAGTTCCATTGCCTTGTTCTTTCTCTGTAATCGCTGCAATGTTTTTTTCCAAGTATTTATCCAATTCCCTTGTGAAGGATACAGTTGAATATGTATCCACCTACATTTTAATCATAGTCATTCAATGCATGAAAGGCTTTTCCTCATCACCTGATTCTTTCACCTTGAATTGGTGCATTCTGGCCATCAAACCCTTCAACCACTGGAAACCATTTAAGCCCTTTAGGATTTTAAGCACTCCAGTCTAATCTCCTCTTTGACATCTCTGCTCTTCAGGAGAACATACCCCCAGATTCTTCAGCCTATCCTCATGCCTGGAATCTCTCAACCTCAGCCACTCTCGTAAATCTCTTCTGTACTCTCTCTCCAAAGCCTTCACATTTCCTTCAAAGTGCGGCACCCAGAATGGGGCAGTATTCCGAATCCACAAAGGACCAAAGGCATCTTTCTGCATTAGAGAAAGACAATTGGTTAGATACCCCACAAGCATGGGGCAAGGTGAGGAGGCAGGCTCTCTGTTTACTGCAACAAACACAGGGAATGCTGGAGAAACTCAGCAGGTCTGGTAGCATTTGTGGTTCTCAATGCATAAAAGTGAGGTGATCTCTTTTTGGGAAGAATGAGGAAAGACAACACAAATTAAGTGGTACAATTTTAAAAGAGAACCAAAGTTCTGAAGAGTCAAAACTTTACCTCATCCCTCTTTCCATGGGTGCTGCCAGACCTGTGTTTCTCCAGCCTTCTCTGCATTTCTTGAGTTCCAGCATCCACAGTATTTTGCCTTTGTTTCCTACTACAACCAGTACAGCGATTGAACACGTGCTGTCAGCTTTATTCCACTGGTTTACCAACTGAGCAAACAGACCCAACTGATTTTTTATAGGGTTTACTATCATTTCTGGCTTTTGAACTCTCTGCCCCGTTTGTCCTATATACTTTATGAACTGCTGTGTTAAGCAGCCTTGCCATCTTCAAACATTTGTGAATAAGCATTTCTTCCTTCACTGCTTTGAAAATTCTCCCGTTTAATTTGTGTTTTCTCTCCTCTCATTCTTCCTACCAAAATATGTCACCTCACACATTTTCCTGCATTGTCTGTCATGTGTCCATTCATCTCACCAGCCTGTCTGTATCCTCTTGAAGATTATTCCTGTCTTTCTCACTGTTTACAATAGTTCCAAGTTTCATGACATCTGCAAATTTCAAACTCATGCACTGTAACAATAAGTGAAGCTCAGTAAATGTACATCACATATGTCCCAACACTATGTGCTATTATTTATTAGTGTTTTCTTTCTAAGTAAATAACCTTTAATATTGTCTTTTGATTATCAGCGTTTAGGGTCATTTTATTTCTTTTAGGTCCTTTTTATTGCTTGCTTTAGTGGTCTATTTCTTTTTCAGTTTTTTTATTTAAATGTTATAACTTAACAGTTAAGTTTTGCCTTTGATCACAGATTTATTAATTTCTATTTCTTGTATTAATCCTTTAGACAGATGTGAAAGAATAAGCACATAATTGAAGGCATTCTTCTTTCTCACCTGTTTCACTCTCCTGATGAAGGGCTTTTACCCGAAACGTCGATTCTCCTGCTCCTCGAATGCTGCCTGACCTTTTCCAACAGCTCACTCTTGACTCACTCACCCAACTGCACCAAGTTCCCAGGCTCAGCAAAGTCCAATTTAAAGTCTTCACTTTATCAGCTTATTCTGCTGTGCCCTCTGAGCTCTGATTTCTCAAGTATTTAACATTTAAATACAGTTACAATACAAATTTTTTTAAAAATGTTATGTTTCGGGAATGTCTGTAAAATTATGGTATAATGAGGGCTGATCTTTCTGGTCTGGTGCCTTAGGAGAAAGTGAGGACTGCAGATGCTGGAGATATGGGTCCGGAGTGGAGGCTGAATTGGAGGCTTGGGACTAGGATAATGTGGGGGGAGGGGAAATTAGGAAGCTGTTGAAATCCACATTATCCCATGTGGTTGCAGGGTTCCAAGGCGTTATTCCTCAAGGTGTCGGGTGGTAAGGGTTTGGCGGGTGGAGGAGGCCCAGGACCTGCATGTCCTTGACGGAGTGGGAGGGGGAGTTGAAGTGTTCAGCCTCTGGGCAGTGGGGTTGGTGGGTACAGGTGTCCCAGAGATGTTCTCTGAAACGATCTGCAAGAAGGCATCCTGTCTCCCCGATGTAGAGGAGACCACACCGGGTGCAACGGATGCAGTAGGTGACATTGGTGGAAGTACAGGTGAATTTCTGACAGATGGGGAAGGATCCCTTGGGGCTTTGGACGGAGGTGAGGGGAGTGGTGTGGGCGCAGGTTTTGCACTTCCTGCGGTGGCAGGGGAAGGTGCTGGGAGTGGGGTATGGGCTGGTGGGGGGACGTGGACCTGACAAAGGAGTTGCGGAGGGAATGGTCTCTGCGGAACGCTGATAGGGGTGGGGAGGGAAATATATTGTCTGGTGCCTTGATTGGTATAGGGACTGTGACCTACAGATTGATTTACTGTAACAACTGTGCAAGATATTCACACCAGTAGACAATAGTAAGGTTATCTATGATGACTGTGTGGTCTATTAATCTGTGGTCTCATCAGGAGGGGTTAGGCATGTCATATACTTGCAAACAGTTAAATTTTAAATTATACTCATGGTGGAATAGAATTGGGGGCCTAGAAGACAGCTAATTAGCATTTCTACTTGGATATCAGGCCTATATGATTCACATTACCATGGGACAGGCTTAAGAAGGGGACAGTCCATCAGAATCTTTTGCAGAATCAGGTTAGAGGGCTTCTCAAGATATCACTAACACTCAGACCGGTCATTCTGTAAGAATCTGGACGCAGAGAAATCAGATGGAATCACAAGAGTCATAAAATTGTAAAGCAGAAAAACAGACCCCTTGGTCCAAATTGTTCATGCCAACCAGATATTCTAAATTACTCTAGCCCCATTTGCCAGCATTTTGTCCAGATCCCTCTAAACCCTTTCTATTGGCAATGAGTCTCTATTGTTCACCACGCAGAACGCAAGTGGGAACTTGCATTCCAATTGAAGAGGAGAATGTTTTGTGAAGACTTTAAAAAGACTGGAATGTTCACTTAGATTTGATTAGCTGGAGGGATCTTCAAGGTAAATCACACCATGAAAGCCAGTTTGGCAATTAGAGATTACCTAGCTGGAATAAAGGAAAAGGAAGCAAGTCATTGGAAGCTGAGAATAGCTGTGGACTCATTCCTTGGAGAATAAGGTGTCCACTTAAGGGACAAAGTAAGTATGACATGTGATTCTCCTGGTTAGTTACTGGGAATTCAAATATCGTGTTTTTTTTTAAAAAATCAGTTTTTATGGGAATACCGTTGAGTCACTGTTCCAGTTGGACAGTTAGTCCCTAGTCTCACACCAAAACAAAAGCAAAAATACTGTGGATATTGGAAGTCTGACATCAACAAAAAGAGCTCAGGAAACTCAGCAGGTCAGGCAGAATCTGTGGAAAGAAACAGTTAATGTCTCAAGAAGAGGATGTAAAGGAAGAGCTTTTAATGCAATGGAAGTGGGGAAGGAGCAGGAAGAACAAAGGAGTCACCCACTAATACCCAAACAGTGACCTATTTACAACTGACTAACAGTCAACTGCTACTTGACTGGCAATTTTTAAATTTGAAACTAAGTTCAAATTGCAGTTTCGTATTTAAAAATATACAATTTCCATACTACTTGCCACTAAATTGCCACTTTTATTAAATTTCCCAGTTTATTGATCCTGATTCAATACTGATGTAGTGGGAAAGCTGCTGAATGGTATTAATCTAGCCACCAAGTCCTTGGGTGTATCATCTGGGTTCCAGACCCAATTACTTGTCGGCCAGCACTGACAGCCCTTCGCACTTCGGTACCCAAAGTGTCTTTGGCAACCATCACAGTCAACATGCCAGAAGGTGGACCTGTCCTTTGGTTGTATGTTGGTGGCACCTCTGCTACAAGTCATTTTTAAAACTTGATGTGGTCGAGGGTGGAAATATATCCATCATGGTTCCACAACTGCAACAAACAAACATCTCTCACTGATCTACAGTATACTGCAGTGTCTGTCCACATGTTCAATGCTCTTCAAGCATCATGCTTTCAAGCACAAGACATCCAAGACTCTTGATGAAAGCCAGATGTTCATACTGAACTTCCACTCAGCATGGCTAGCTCCTCCTCTTTCAATCTGCTTCTCCTAGACATTCAGGGTGTGGAACCCATTGTGCATGTTCCCTTCTGGCTTAATTACAGCTCTCTCTAGGAACATGTTTAGGACTTATACACTTAATGGTAAGGTCCTAGGGAGTGTTGCTGAACAAAGTGACCTTGGAATGCAGGTTCATAGCTCCTTGAAAGAGTCGCAGGTAAATAGGTTGGTGAAGAAGGCATTTGGTATGCTTTCCTTTATTGATCAGAGCATTGAGTACAGGAGTTGGGAGGTCATGTTGTGGCTGTACAGGACATTGGTTAGGCCACTTTTAGAATATTGCATACAATTCTGGTCTCCTTCCTACTGGAAGGACGTTGTGAAACTTGAAAGGGTTTAGAAAAGGATGTTGCCAGGGTTGGAGGGCTTGAGCTACAGGGAAAGGTTGAATAGTCTGGGGCTGTTTTCCCTGGAGCGTTGGAGGCAGCATCCATGGAGAGAGAGCAAGCTAATATTTTGAGTTGGAATGTTGCGTGCAATTCTGGTTTCCCTCCTATCAGAAGGATGTTGTGAAACTTGAAAGGGTTCAGAAAAGATTTACAAGGATGTTGCTAAGGTCAGAGGATTTGAGCTACAGGAAGAGACTGGGGCTGTTTTCCCTGGAGTGTCGGAGGCTGAGGGGTGACCATATAGAGATTTATAAAATCATGAGGGGCAGAGATAAGGTAAACAGACAAAGTCTTTTCCCTGGGGTCGGGGAGTCCAGAACTAGACAGCATTGGTTTAGGGTGAGAGGGGCAAGGTATAAAAGGGACCTGAGGGACAACTCTTTCATACAGTGGGTGGTACGTGTATGGAATGAGCTGCCAGAGGAAGTGGTGGAGGCTAGTACAATTACAGCATTTAAAAGGCACCTGGATGGGTATATGAATAGGAAGGATTTAGAGGGATATGGGCCAAGTGCTGGTAAGTGGGACTAGATTGGGTTGGGATATCTGGTCAGCATGGACAGGTTGGACCGAAGGGTTTGTTTCTGTACTGTACATCTCTATGACTCTGTTTCTGGGCTGGTGCTTGTCATGTGCAAAGAGATGCTGGCAACTTTTTCCTTGTTGTTGCTCTTTATCTGCTTGCTGCTATGGCAAAGGTATGAAGGCACAAAGAGAAAACCGTAACAAAAGGAGCTGAGCAATGCAATGGCGGTTCTCCTTCACCTTATATTGAAGGATCAACATAGTGTGCACCTCATGCTGGAAAGGTTAATACAGCCAGGGCATGCAGGATGAAATGGGAAATGTGAGTGGGTTATTCCAATTTCAAACTGCCAATTGTATGTCCTGGTAAGATCACTCAATTTTTTTCTGCTCTTGAACACTTTGCTGTGTTGGGCGATAGTGCAGTTTGACTCAGTGTCCAACTTTTGATCCACCTCTCACAGTGAATGACCTTCTGCTTGGTGGCCCCTTCACTCAGCCCAGTTGAAATGGTAAATCTCATTGAGTTCACTTACATCAGATTATTGTGCTATGTCACATCTTTGTCGTTTTGACAACTTTTGCTAGCAGAGGGTGTTCTAGCTATTTTTCTAAATGTTTCTTCTCAGGATTTTAAACTGTTCACTTCTTAATTTCTCCTTCACCCCCTCCATCCATTTCTCTCCTAAAGATGCTTCTATTGCTGAGTTTGTTCTGTGCCAGTGAAACTTGCTTCTGTGTCAGCCAAGTGGTGATTTTGCACCTATGTTTGGATAGTAAATACTGGAATGCTAAGATGGACTAACTTAACAAGCCATAGATCCTTTCATCTTCCTGGTTCAATTCCACACTGAGAATTCATTTACAAGCTGAGTTTCCATCTGTGCTGAGTTGCTAATCTCACATAAGCCATATAATTACTTGTGCAGTTGTAGTTGTAAATGACCCTGTTTGCTCAGGCACTGTCTCTCTCCCTTTTGAAATTACTGTTATTACTCCCATTACTGCTTCTTAAAAAAAAAGAAATGAAACTATTCTTGTTGCAAACTAGCTCCAATTCCTTATTCCTCCCCAGTCCTTGGATGTGCTTTCATCTCCCAAACCCGGTGTTTCAATCAGTTCTTTGATACAACAGCACTGAAATTGCTCAACTCAAAATCATCCATGGCATTCTCTGTGCCTGTTAATATGATGCACAGTTAATGTTGTGGCTGTATAGGTCATTGGTTCGGACACTTTTAGAATATTGCGTGCAATTCTGGTCTCCTTCCTATTGGAAGGATGCTGTGAAACTTGAAAGGGTTCAGAAAAGGACGTTGCCAGGGTTGGAGGATTTGAGCTTTAGGGAGAGGCTGAACAGGCTGGGGCTGTTTTCCCTGGAGCGTCGGAGGCTGAGGGGTGACCTTATAGAGGTTTATAAAATCATGAGGGGAATGGATAGTAAATAGATAAGGTCTTTTCCCTGGGGTAGGGAATTCCAGAACCAGAGGGCATAGGATAAAGTGAGAGGGAAAGATTTAAAATGGACACAAGGGGCAATGTTTTCACTCAGAGGGTGGTTGGTGTATGGAATGAGCTGCCAGAGGAAGTGGTGGAGGCTGGTACAATTACAACATTTAAAAGGCATCTGGATGGGAATATGAATAGGAAGCATTTAGAGAGATATTGGCCAAATGCTGGCAAATGGGACTAGATTAGGTTAGGATATCTGGTCAGCACGGATGAGATGGACTGAAGGGACTACTTCTGTGCTGTACCACTTTATGACTCAGTGGGGCCAACTTAGTAATTGGTGCTATTTGTGTTGAGTATTAATTCAGCCAGAAGATGGAGCTAATGCTGCAAGTCTACAGCCACTAACAAAATATTCCATTCAGCATTGGTAAACAGATTGTGACAAATGTTTTGTTGTTCTTTGGACAGAAACCGAAGTATCAGATAGGAGAGAGAGAAAATCTAAGAAACTGAGTGAGTGATCTAAAATTAAAGATATGGAGCAGAGTTATCATGTCAGAGGAGGAACAGGATGAGGGCTTGCAATTCCAAACCTTGTGATCCTAAGGTTGAGATCAATCTTTGTATTTGTACATATAAAACTATTATGCTGACTTCCCAAGTGTCTACGGGTTTTTTCTTCCATATTATTTAGAGTTAGCATGTTTAGAATCACAGAATTGTTACAGTACAGAAAGAGACCACTTGGCCCATCGTGTCTGCAACAGCTCTCCGAAGGAGCAGCTCATTAATGAACTGGTTGGATCTGGCCTGAGTGCAGTCATGCATACCCATCCACTTTTCCAGTCCAGTTCCACAGGAATCAGTGACTCTCTGCCCACCAGCTATACTTTTAACAGGTTCAAAAAGTGTCATCAAGCATGACAATGTCTTGCTTGCAAGACAAAGCTTTTCACTGTGCCTCGGTACACATGACAATCAATTCAATTTATTCTTATTCGATTAAAATATATGATTTTAATGTTTACTTGCTATTGTTTGTGTTAGGTTAACTACTATTTTTGTTTCGATTTTTACTGATATGATTGGTGGTCTACCCCAACCCAGTCTTTCCCATAGGCCCCATTATGTCTATTGCGCGATTTTCTATAACACAAGGTTGCACGAGAACACAACTACTGCACTATAGCAGAACAGACTACCTTACAAATTACATGCAAACGTGTCAAAATCTTGGAATTATCTTTGTCCTTTTTATATAAATGATTTGGATGTGAACACAGGAGGTATGGTTAGTAAGTTTGCAGATGACACCAAAATTGGAGGTGTAGTGGACAGCGAAGAAGGTTACTTCTGAGTACAATGGGATCTTGATCAGATGGGCCAATGGGCTGAGGAGTGGCGGATGGAGTTTAATTTAGATAAATGTGAGGTGCTGCATTTTGGAAAGGCAAATCACCACTTATACACTTAATGCGCGGGTCCTGGGGAGAGTTACCAACCAAGTAAACCATGGGGGCAGATGCATAGCTTCTTGAAAATGGAGTCAATAAGTAGACAGGGTGGTGAAGAAGGCATTTGGTCCACTTGCCTTCGCTGGTCAGTGCATTGAGTATAGGAGTTACATGCCATGTTGCAGCTGTACAGGACATTGGTAAGTCTACATTTCGAATAGTGTACAATTCTAATCACCCTTCTATAAGAAAGATGTTGTTAAACTTGAGAGGATACAGGAAAGATTTACAAGGATGTTACTGGAACTGGAGGGTTTGAGTTCTGGGAAAGGCTGGAACTTTTTTCCCTGGATCATCGGAGACTATGGGGTGACCTTCATAGTGTTTATAAAACCAGAGAGGCATGGAATAGGTGAATAGCCAAGGTCTTATTCCTAGGTGGGTGAGTCCAGAACTAGAGGGCATAGGTTCAAGGTGAGAGGGGAAAGATTTAAAAAGGACCTGAGGGATGTTTTTATGCAGAGAGTGGTGCGTGAATGGAATGAGCTACCAGATGAAGTGGTAGAGGCAGTTACAATTACAACATTTAAAAGGCATCTGGATGGGTATATGAATAGGAAAGCTTTAGAGGGATATGGACTACATGCTGGCAAATGGGACTAAGTCAGATTGGGATGCCTGGTTGGCATAGACGAGTTGGACTGGAGATTCTGTTCCCATGCTGTATAATTCTGACTATCCCAACACGAGTGTGTATCTCTGGATGAAAAAGAATGCAAAGGAAATGAAGGGTGAAATATTATAGGGGACTGAATGATGTGGGTTTGTGGTAGAATTGTACAAGATGTCCATCGAGGTCTAGCTTGACACTTGGAGCAACACACTACATCTTTTAATTCCAGTCATCAACATGAGATTTCTGTTCAGGAGCAGTAAGTTGCCTGGTAAGGGGGATTATTGTTTGTTAACAGCCTTATTAACTGCACATCTCACCTCATTCATACGCAGCTTCCTTTTGTATCACCCGCCACTACCGGTGAAAACTACAGACTGATAATTGCTTTAAATAATAAAGAATTTAATGCTTGCTCTTAGAAGGCTCACCAGTGGTATATCTTCCCATTATTAAATATGTTGTCAACACATAGACAGTCTACACTCAAAGAATGGCAAGTTGGTCAAGGAAATAAGAGCTGCTAGTACTTAAGAAAGTGTCCTTCCCCAAGTGGTGAATGTCTACCAGCACTAGTAATAAGCCAGGCCTTTGTTTTTAAATAAAATCCACAGCTGGATACAGGAGGCTTATAACAACAAGTTGATTCTTAAAAGCCTATGCATTGTAAAGTTGTTACCAACTGCTCTGTTCCTGGCAAGATTGGCTATGATGTGACTTAAGAGCAACAGTGATATCTTCAGGCAAGCTGCCAGAGTTACATCAGGGCTACGTACTGTTCTTACCACCCCCATAAAAGAAATAAAAACACTGCCATCACATTCCATCCTATAGCTCCTGATGTGCCAGCTGGATCTCATTTGAGCTGCAGTTTCCTCCAGAGACAGACGTTTTCTAGATTCAGATCAACAAGCTGTCCTTTGGTACAGCTACACTCCCTCTTATTCTAACTCCCTGTTATAATAGTCCACTTTCTCTCAACACTCAGTATCCATGCTCATAGCAACAAAGCAGTTTCCACTGGCAGATCCACACTTCCTTTCAACCAAAGCTTGAAATCTTCTGCAGAGCATCCTGCAAGATTAGCAAGCATCCTTTTACGAAGATATTTCCAGTGAGATAATGCTAGAAAAGCTTGTGGACTTCATTTTAAAACAAATATCCAGGTGTAAAAATGAACACAGTACAACTCTGTTCATCTTAATACCCCTTCATAGTGAGGTCAATCACTCACAAGCTTCATTTATTTTCACAAGCCAGAGGTATCTCTCAGACAACCTTGACCTGATTAGATTGTGTTTGTAGACGTGGCATAAGCACAAGTGTCATCTTCCATTGAACTGGCAGGATTATTCAGATTGCATTATATATTCTGTATTGCTTCAAATTGTCTCCAAGGGAAAGATCAAGGTTTGAGCAGCAACTCAGCTGGAAACTCATATTACAAGAGCCTGGCGACAACTTCATATGAACAAGATATAACATAAAGAGATATATTTTACAACTTTAAAATTCTCACCCTTGTTTTCAAGTCTTTCCATGGCCTCGGTGCAATCTCCTCCAGACCCATTGCCCTCCAAGGTATCTGTACTTAACCTAATTTTGACCACCTACGGGAGGGGGCAGTACCTTCAAACGTCAAGGTCTCAAACTCTGGAATGCGCTGTCAACACGTCTCCATCTCGCTTTCCTGCTTTTAAAAACCTACCTCCTTCATCAAGTCTTTGGTCATCTGTCTTAATATTGCCTTATGTCAAATTTTGCTTTATAATACTCCTGTGAAACATCTGGGCCAGGTTATTACATTAAAGATGCTATATAAATACAAGTTGTTGTTTCTGTCAATCTTCTCTTTCTGAAAGCAATGATTTATAAGAGGGTACAATGCGTGGCCAGTCTTTGCATGTGAGCTTAGACAACACTTGATGGGAGCAATCACTGGATTGTGATTAAGAGTGAGAACCTTGGCTGATTTCTCCCTCCCTGCACTGACCCAGCTCTGTTCCAGCTGAACTTGCTCCTGATGCGGTCTCCTCTACATTGGGGAGACTAGACACCTTCTTGCAGAGCACTTTAGGGAACATCTCCAGGACACCCGCACCAACCAACCCCACCGCCCCGTGGCCCAACATTTCAACTCCCCCTCCCACACTGCCAAGGACATGCAGGTCCTGGGCCTCCTCCATCGCCACTCCATCACCACCCGCGCCTGGAGGAAGAACGCCTTATCTTCTGCCTCGGAACACTTCAACCCCAGGGCATCAATGTGGGCTCCCAGCCTAATTCCTGATGAAGGGCTCCAGCCCGAAATGTCGATTCTCCTGCTCCTTGGATGCTGCCTGACCTGCTGCGCTTTTCCAGAAACACACTCTCAACTCTGATCTCCAGCATCTGCAGACCTCACTGTCTTCCAGCTGAAATCAGCTAAGTCAGTAAAGCCTGGGGCCTCAGAAGTGATAAACGTCTTGCTCTTTAAGGGTTGGTATTACAACATTTACCAAGCTAATGAGGGGCATCCGATATAACATGCTCGTTTTTTTATTTGCTGCACATTTTCCCAGTTATTTTCTTGAAAAGAGTTGAAATGATCAAAAGCAGCAATTGTATTGCTAGATTCCTCTGGTGCCATGCATTCACTTTTCCTGTAGTTTTAATGTGAAGGGAAAAATTTGAAAGCTATCTTGAAAATGTTTATGCTGATACATTGTTGCTGTGGGAATCACTGACATTGCAGCTGAGTTATTGGAGCAGTGAGTTCAGAAAAATCGCAAGTTGGAGAGGGCAATGTGCTGCTGACACTGCAGAGGTCAGCGTGCTGAAAATCTGAGGCTCAAGTCTTTCCATGTATACAACTGTTTTTATCTGGCTGAGTGGTCCAAAAGCAGAGGCACATTTTGCTCAGTATAGGGGAAGATCGAGCAGTGCAGAAAAACGCAGCAACAGGAATAAGCCATTCAGTCCCTTGAGCCTGCTCTGTCAATCTGGATCAAATGCAGAGAATTCTCAAGAAACTTAGCAGGTCTGGCAGCATCGGTGGACAGAGAAACAGAGCTAGTGTTTTGAATCCAGTATGACTCTCCTTCAGGACAGTTCTGAAGAAGTCAAAATGTCAACTCTGTTTCTCTCTCACATGCAGCCAGACCTGCTGAGTTTCTCCAGCACTCTGTTTGTTTCAGGCTTCTTGCATCCGCAGTATTTTGCTTTGATGTGCTATTGTGAGTCACGGCTGATCATCTACCGTAACACAATTTTCCTCCAATATCACCATATCCCTTGATATCTTAAATATGTAGAAATCTAGTCATGATGCAACAACTTGCTGTGAAAGCATTGAATTGAAACGTTAACTCTGTTTCTCTCTCTGTAAATGCTGTCTTAACTAACACACAAAATGCTGGAGAACCTCAGTCTTGAACATACACAATGACTGAGCTTCCGCAGCTCTCTGGTCATCCCCTCAGTGAAGAAACCCCTCTTCATTTCATCTGAAATGGCCTGCCCCTGATTCTGATGCAGGGCTCCCTGGCTCTAGACTCCCCAAGCCAGCCAGAGAAAGCATCCTCCTGGCCCCAATGCTGACACGCCCTGGGAGAGTTCTTGAAGCTTGTCCTAACATGGACATTGAAATAAAGAGAACATTTGTGGATCAAATTGCTCCTGTTTCCAGTTATCGTGCTTTCAATCTACGCTCATTTAACTGGTTGTAAATTAAGCATTTTAATTAAGTAATTTTGTTTTGGTTCCCTTGATTTCATGGATAAACAGTGGTTCAACACAGCATCATGCCTTAAAAGGTCCTGAAATTAATCCCTAGTCTGGGCTGAATTGGCTGATTTCAGCAATAGCACTAGTCGAAATTCAGGAACTTGCTGTGAAAGCATTGAGGTGAAACACTAACTCCGTTTCTCTCTCTGAAAATGCTGTCTGAACTAATACACAAAATGCTGCAGAAACTCAATCGGTCTGGCAGCATCAGAAGAACAGTCATGTCAGATTCAAAATGATAACTCTTTCTTTCTCCAGGGACGCTGCCAGAACTGTTGAATTTCTCCATCTTCGGAGACAGAAACAGAGCTATCATTTTAAATCCGATATGAATCTTCTTCAGGAACTGCCAGACCTGCTGAGTTTCTGTGTTTCTCTGTGTTTGTTTCAGATTTCCAGCATCTATTGTATTTTGCTTTTGTTACTGCCTGACCTTCTGTATATTTCTCGCAGTTACTGTTCTTATTCCAAACTTCCAGTTCCATAGGATTTTACTTTTGTAAATTGCCCATGTGAGTAGACTAAAGAAATTGGCGGGGAACTTTAGCCTGGTTTCCTGCTCCTACATTCTATCCAGTAAACCCTCCAAGAAAGTCCATTGGGTAAGGATAGACTTGGACTCTGCTTTAACGCTCTCAACTTTCATGTATCTCGTTAGCTCTCACTGTTTGTATGGAAAAATAGACACTTGGATGAAAGACCAGAGAAATACTGGTACCCCTGGAAACTACAAACTAGTGATGGTCATTCATAAGAGATGAGAGATCATCATTGGGCAGGGGAGAAGATGAATGACTATTTGTACAAATTGCACATTTTCCTATTTACAGCCCAAATGACATTCACCTGTTGCTTAGACTCTGGTCATATGATGCCCTTGCTGATTGCAGGAATATTCAAGCCAGTTAGGAGCATACAGAGGCTCAGGAAACTCACCACAAGAAAGCAACTAGAAAATAGAAGAAAAAGACATGAATTATTAATTTTGACAGAAAGCTACGCCATAATCCACAGAAACGGGTTTTCACGATCATTGTTCTTTCAGCCAGTTCATTCAACAATTCCTCATTGGTTCAACTATTAACAAAAGGAGCAAAATACATTTTATTTCTGAATGTATTATCAATTATTCTCTCTATCAAAGCGCTGAGTTTTGCTGGGATCCCAACCCAATCTTCGATACCATCCAATATGTTGTGTAGCACTATCACTGTGTTAAATGGGACACACTTTGAACAAATTGAGCAACTCAAGACTGGGCATCCATGAGACACTGTGGGCCGTCAACAGCAGCAGAATTGTACTCCAGCACAATCTGTAACCTCGTGGTCCAGCATATCGGTTTGGAGGGATATGGGCCGGGTGCTGGCAGGTGGGACTAGATTGGGTTGGGATATCTGGTTGGCATGGACGGGTTTGACCGAAGGGTCTGTTTCTGTGCTGTACATCTCTATGACTCTATATTCTTCATCAACCATTACCATTAAGTCAGGGGATCAGCCCTGGTTCAATGGAGAGTGCAGGAGCCAGGAGCAGCACAAAGCATACCTAAAAATAAAGTGTCAACCTGGTGAAGCTACCAAATAGGACTAGCTGCATGACAACAGCACAAGTGGCAAGTTAGATAGAGCTAAGTGATCCCACAACCAATGGATCAAATCTAAGCTCTGCAGTCACGCCACATCCAGTCATGAATGGTGGTGGACAATTTTTTTTTCCACAAGTTTACAAAAGAAAACCAAAAAAAAGACCCAAGTATAAACATTGATATACAGTTAAATCTTAAATAAATGATAACCAAAATCTATCAAACAAGAAAACAGAAATACCAAGAGAAAAAAAATGACAAAACTCAACTAACTACTCATCTAACTTACAACTAACCAGAGTTAGTTAAACTTAACTAATCATTAAAATTCTTACATTATTCAAGGGAAAAAAAAATCCAACGGATAACACATAAATTGAGCAGTGATATACATGCTCGGAATGTGTTAA
>NC_057752.1:9771482-9876789 GCF_004010195.1 Chiloscyllium plagiosum
AACATATATGACTATAAAATTACAGTCTCAGCAAATAATAATTCAATATATTAATACAAAATAACAGGGGAAAACAACCCCGCTCCCAAGGACAAAGATAAAATAAGATAAGGTAGCCACCTTCCCCCCATCAACATTAACTGGACCCGCTAGCCTATGTATATATTAAAAAAAAGGGGTGGAAAGGAAATCGCTAAGTAAAGGATGAATAAATAAGCCCTTCTTCCCACCCCCCGGAGATAATATTAAACAGTAAGATAATGAAAGGAAAAAAAAGGGGGGTAAACCGGGGTGGGGTAGGGCAAAACAACATCAATGAACTCTTATGATTTGTCTAAGAGAGTCCAAAAGTTCCTTGGCCATCTCCGGTGATCCGAAGTTAAACACGGACCCTTCATGGCTAAAGCATAGTATAGCTGGGTAGCGCAAGGAGTATTGAATGTTTAAATCCCTTAAACACATCTTTGCTTCATCAAACGCCTTCCTCTTTCAAACCAAAGCTAGGGAAAAGTCCTGAAATAACATAATCTTGGATCCTTTATGAGTCATGGCTTGTGGATCTTTCCCAAGATTTCTGGAGGTTTCCAAGAGCATCTGCCTCATCTTATAGCTCTGCAGGTGGAACAGGACCGGGAGGGAGCACTGATTCGAGCCGGGCCCGTGTATTGCGACCCGGTAGGCCCATTCTACCCTTACCTGGCCTGATCCAGCCTCCAGATTCAATAACTGTGGAAGCCACTGTTCAAGGAACCTTGTAAGCTGGCCGCCTTCTTCCCGTTTGGGAAGGCCCAGCAAATGAATATTTTTTCGACAACCTTGAGAATCGAGGTCCCGATCCACGGCCGATTCTGCAATGGCCTCGGAGGTCGCGGCCTTTAGCTCCGCCCCTCCGAATCGGCATTCAATTTCTTCGATGTCTCGGCCATGCTTTTGGAGCGCGGCCGAGAATGAATTCCACCGACTTCGGGATTCTTCAATAAAGGCATTGATCTTCGCATCGAGTTTAGAGATTATTTCCGCGAGGCTCACCACCGTCGATAAGTCCCCCGGGCGGCTGTGGACGCCTCTGCTGCAGCTGGGGAGGGTGGGGGAGGGGCTCCTGCCTGCTGAGAACTGCGGGCTCCTTTCCCCCTTGTAATTTTTACAGGAGACTGAACTGGACAAATTTAGTACTAAACCACTAATTACATTAAGTAAAAACTATTTTTAATTGATTTGGTGAGTGTGATGGGGGAGGGTGGCCCACTTTGCCTAGGTCTTGGGAGGAGCATTATAGACTCAGACTTGCTGAGTCGCCGCCATCTTGGATCTCGGTGATGGACAATTAAACAACTCACTGGAGGAGGAGGCTCCACAAATATCCCCATCCTCAACGATGGAAGAGTCCAACACATCAGTGCAAAGGATAAGGCTGAAGTGTTCGCAGCAGTCTCCATTCAGAAATGCCGCATGGATGATCCATCTCGGCCTCCTCCAGTGATCTCCAGCATTATATATACCAGTCTCCAGCCAATTCGATTCACTTCACATGATATCAAGAAATGGTTGGAGATACTGAATACTACAAAGGCTATGGGCCCTGACAACATTCCAGCAATAGTACTGAAGACTTGTGCTCCAGAACCTGCTGCTCCCCAAGCCAAGCTGTTCCACTACAGTTACAACACTGGCATCTATCCAACAATGTGTAAAATTGGAGATCCATATTTGATTTTGCGACATGTGTTGAATTCATCCTGTACATAAAAAGCAGAACAAATCTAACCCAGCCAATTACCGCCCCTTCAGTCTACTCTTGATGGAAGGTGTCACCAACAGTGCTATCAAGCAGCACCTGCTCAGCTCCTGGCCTCATTACAGCCTTGGTTCAAACATGGACAAAAGAGCTGAATTCCAGAGGGGAGGGGAGAGGGACAGCCCTTGACATCAAGGCTGCATTCGACCGAGTGTGACATTAAGGAGCCCTAAAAAAAACTGGAATCAATGGGTATCGGGGGCAAACTCTCCGCTGGTTGGAGTCATACCTGACACAGGGGAAGATGGTTGTGGTTGTTAGCAAGAAGTCAGGTTAACTCCAGGACATCTCTGCAGGAGTTCCTCAGGGTAGTGTCCTAGGCCCAACCATCTTCAGCTGCTTCATCAATGACCTTCCCTCCATAAGGTCAGAAGTGCGGATGATTGCACAATGTTCAGCACCATTCACGACTCCTCAGATACTGAAGTAGTCCATGTCCAAATGCAACAAGGTCCAGTCAATATCTAGGCTTGGGCTGAAAAGTGGCAAGTAACATTTGTGCCACACAAGTGTCCGGCAATAACCATTAACTTGAAAAGTGTCCATGTTACAAAGGAGATGGTGCTGGACATCTTAAAACGTATAAAGATGGATAAATCCTCAGGACCTGATCTGGTATATCCCAGAACTTTGTGGGAAGTTAGGGAAGTAACTGCTGAGAGACTTGTATCACCAATAGCACCACTGGTGAGGTGCCAGAAGACTGGAGGTTGTCTAATGCGGTACGGTGGCTCAGTAATTAGTACTGCTGCCTCACAGTGCCAGGGACTTGGTTCAATTCCAGCCTCGGGCGACTATCTGTGTGGAGTTTGTAAATTTTCCTCGTGTCTGCATTGGTTTCCTCTGGGTGCTCCGGTTTCCTGCCACAGTCCAAAGATGTGCAGGTTAGGTGGATTGGCCATGCAAAATTGCACATAGTATTCAGGAATGCATAGGTTAGGTGCATTAGTTAGGGTGAAATGTAAGTAATAGGGTAGGGGAATGGGTCTGGGTGGGCTGCTGTTCAGAGGGTTGGTGGAGACATGTTGGCCGAATGGCCTGTTTCCACACTGTAGGAATTCTATGATTCAATAATTGTTTGAGAAAGGTGTAAGAAAAAGGCAGCAAACTATAGATTGGTGAGCCTGACGTCAGTGGTGAGTAAATTGTTGCAGGGGATTCTGAGGGACAGGATTGAGAAGTATTTGGAATGGTGAGGATTGATTAGGGATAGTTAACATGGCTTTATCCATAGGAAATCACATCTCACTAAATTAATTGAGTTTTTTGAAAAAGTGACAAAGAAGATTGATGAAGGCAAAGCAGCAAGGCATTCGACAAGGTTCTGCATGGTAGACTGGTTAACAAGGTTAGATCACATGGAATACAGGGAGAGCTAGCCATTTGTATACAAAGTTGACTTGAAGTAGGAGACATAGGTGGTGGAGGGTTGTTTTTCGGACTGGAGGCCCGTGACCAGCGGTGTGCTGCAAGGATCAGTGCTGGGTCCATCGGTTTTTGTCATTTATATAAATGGATTGGATGTGAATATAGGAAGAATGGTTAGTGAGTTTGTAGATGACACTAAAATTGGTGGTATAGTTATATCAGAGTACAAGGGGACCTTGATCAGATGGGCCGTTGGGTTGAGGAGCGGCAGATGGATTTTAATTTAGAGATATTGCATTTTGGTAAGAGAAATCAGGACAGGACTTATACACTTAATGGTAGAGTCCTGGGAAGTGTTTCCAAACAAAGAGACCTTGGGGTGCAGGCTCATAGTTCCATGAAGGTGAAGTCGCAGGTTGACAGGATAGTGAAGAAGGCCTTGGTACACTTGCCTTTATTGGTCAGTGCATTGAGTATAGGAGTCGGATGTCATGTTGCGGCTATTCAAGACATTGGTGAGGCCAATTTTGGAATACTGTGTTTAGTTCTGGTCTCCTTGCTATTGGAGACATGTTAAACTTGAAAGGGTGCAGAAAAGATTTACAAGGATGTTGCCGGAGTTGGAGGGTTTCAATTATAGAGAAAGGAAGAATAAGCTGGGGCTATTTTCCCTGGAGTATCAAGAGGGGAATGGATAGGATCCTTTCTCCTAGGGTAGGGGAGTCCAAAACTAGCGGGCATAGGTTTAAGGTGAGAGGGAAAAGATTTAAAAGGGACCTAAGGGATAACGTTTTCATGCAGAGTGTGGTGTGTGTACGGAATGAGCTGCCAGAGGAAGTGGTGGAGGCTGGTACAATTACAGCATTCAAAAGATATTTGGATGGGTGTATGAATTGGGATTAGAGGGATATGGGCCAAATGCTGGCACATGTGACTAGATTAATTTAGGATATCTGGTCAGCATGGATGAGTTAGACTGAAAGGCTTGTTTCTGTGCTGTCTATCTCCAACAAGAGACAATCTAACCACTGCCCTTTTGACATTCAACAGTATTACCATCACTGAATCCCCCATTATTAACATCCTTGAGGTTACTATTGACCAGAAACTCAACTGGACTCGCCATATAATCACAGTGGCTACAAGAGCAGTGAATAACTCCCCTCCTGACTCCCCAAAGACTGTCCACCATCGACAAGACCCAAGTCAAGAGTGTGATGGAATACTCCCCACTTGCCCTGGATGGGTGCAGCTCCAACAACACTCAAGAAGCTTGACATCATCCAAGACAAAGCAGCCCATTTGATTGGCCCCACATCCACAAACATCCACTCCCTCCACCACCGACGCTCAGTAGCAGCAGTGTGTACCATCTACAAGATACACTGCAGAAGTTCACTAAAAGTCCTTAGATAGCACCTTCTTAACCCATGACCACTTCCATCTCGAAGGACAGGGCAGCAGATACATGGGCACACCACTACCCAGAAGTTCCCCTCCAAGACCCTCACCATCCTGACTTGGAAATATATCACCGTTCCTTCAGTGTCGCTGGGTCAAAATCCTGGAATTCCCTCCCTCAGGGCATTGTGGGTCTATTCACAGCACATGGACTGCAGCGGTTCAAGAAGGCAGCACCCCCACTTTCTCAATGGGGCAACTAGGGATGGGGCAATAAATGCTGGGTCCAGCCAGTGACACCTACTTCCCATGAATGAATAATAAAAAAGTGTGGACCTCCAAACATAGTTTCAGTGGAAACCAAGATAAAAGGGAAAATTGCCATTTGCACTGTTGCTTTGGCTTCTACCAGAGTTACAGGGAAAACTGAAGAACATCAGTGGAAAATCTGAGTATTTCCGTGTTATGTGACCATGCGAAGATGGGTGAAGGGGTTTATCGGGGCTGAGCCCAATACAACAGAGGTCATCAGAGACTAGACAGGAAAAGGAATGCTGACTGATATCCCATTAGCCCAAGAGCACTGACAGCATTTACAGCTGTTCTGTTCCTGCTGCAATTGAGATCTCCAAATTCCAGAAGGAGTGAATATAGGAGAAGTTTTCCTCTTGAAACTTCAAGAAGCTGACATTGTACGCTGTTCCATCTCTGAGAGAGCTTACAAAATGAAGAAGATAAATTTACAAGTGAGATGGCCATTAACCTGGGATTCTGCAGTGTCAACAGTGTGATGACTTGTTTACAATAGCTACTAGAAGCCACAGTATCATAAATAAGTGATAGTTTCACTCTAATTTAAACAGATTAATGACTTATTAAAATATTCACCAATGCACTAAGAATAGCACACAGCCAAAAAATTAAATTCTCCTTTTTCCTATTTCAGATGAGCCAGCCAGTGCCTCTTTTGTTCCACTTAGTTCAAAGAAGCATTCTCTTCTTTTGGTTTCTCTCATTATACATTGCCTTACTGAGAAAGCAGCAAGCCCATTCGTTCCTAGAGCCCATCCATCATAAATCACATTCTAATTGGTCACCAGAAGATATCCAAGAAGTGACCTAGGGCGCTCACCCAATCCGCACTTGGGAAACCACAAGCAAAAACCCCTGTCCTTGCCAACCCAGCATATCACTGAGCTGGCCAAATCGATACATCCTAGTGACTTGGAGACAGTAAGGACAGATGGTGGAAGCCTCAGTCAATAGATGTGAAGATGGAAAAGCACAGCAGGTCAGTTAGCATCTGAGGAGCAGGAGAGTCAACTCTTGAGTCCTGACGAAGGGGTTTGGCCTGAAATGTTGACTTTCTTGCTTCTCGGATGTTGTCTGACTTGCTGTGCTTTTCCAGCTTCACATCTATTGAGTTGGATACATCCTAGTTCTTGAGATACATCCTAATCCTGAGTACCCCCATTGTCTGATTGAACTATACGTATGAGGAAGATGCCAGGTTCAAACATTAGTTTGTGCAGAGTAGGCTGGTCTAGCCAAGGGTAGAGATAGTAAAGATATAAGAGGCTTTGGTATCCCATGGATACAAGAGGCCAAAGTTAGAGGTACCCAAAGCTTTTGGAGACTTGTAGGGCTGAAGCAAGGTTTCAAGATAGGGAGGTGCAAAACAGGCACCAGTTGAAGACAAAAATTGAGAACAGCTCTGATGTTGCTCTTCCAGTTGCATATCATCCTGAAGTTCACTCTCTGGCTTACTAATTAAAATGGGTGGCTAACCCACAATGTCCAGCAGAAACGTATTCCAGCAAGAATCTTTACCATGAAGTCAGGGAAGTGGGAATAAAGTGGACAAAATTGACGGAAAATACTTTTCCCATTTAAGATACAATGATTTAATACCAAAATTCTAAAAATTTTAAAAATAGAATGTTGCACATAATCAGATCAATCTGTTCTAGGAAGTACTGAAATATCTTATAATTTAAGATTAGGAATAGTACATCATATCTCATTGTTGATATAACTCTTATGAAAACACACTGTTGTGGTAAATTGTCAACACATGCATTTCTAGTGTTTATCATTGTAATCCTTGGGCCACAGCTTTAATTTATCAATACTCTGTGTTTCGATAGCAGGTGAGGACAAGAACAAGTTGATGTTGCACATGACAGAAGATTCACTGTATCTAGGCTCATACAAAGAAAGGACACTTGAGCAAGCTCTCATTCCTGATGTGCAGCTAAAATTGAAAGGTCCAAACTCTGTCCTCTGTACAACATTATGACATGTAGTATTTGTTTAGAAAGCTATTTATTCCTGTCACAATCCCAGAACACCAGAATCTTTGAAAATAGAGTTGTGCTTCAACATCGAGGGAAGATGAGAAGAAAGTTGGGCATGTATGGCAAAAAGCAAACTTCAGTTACTTAGTCCGAAAGCAAAATACTGCAGATGCTGGAAAACTGAAATATAAACGGGAAATCCTAGAAATATACAGCAGTTAAGGTGGCTTCTAAGGAGACAGAAACAGATTCAACATTTCAGGTCACAACCTATAATCAGAATTATTACAATAATCCAGTGCTTAGCACTCAGACTAAAACTAAATAGACAATACACATACAGAGGTCAATGGATTTTCACAGTGATTTTCCATTATCTTCGGAATATCCAGAGGGGTCACTATATAGAAAGGGGTGAAGAACAATGTGCAAATGAACGATATCTGATTAATTTCTCCACTGCCTTTTGGGCTATGAAAGAAAGCCTGACAAGTGCTGGGAATATACACATCTGTCGGAAAGAGTAAAAATGAAAGTGTAGACCCTTCAACACAACTGGAATTGGGAAAATAAATGAATCCCTTAATAGGACTGGGCAGAACTGAGAAGTGGTGCTTGGTCAGGGATATGGCCAATGTGTTTTGCCATTTCATGGCATTCTACTGGAAGGCGGATCCACCATGAGCACAATACTCTCGGAGACCTTTATGCTTCAATGTGTTTCCAAGTTGCTTTGAGGTGTTCAATACAACCAAGCCATCCCTTGGTACAACAATGTCTAGTATACACAATACCTCTGAGGGTCTCTTAAAGCATCGAGTCTGAAAGGTGTCTTTTAGCAAAGTCCAATAGTAGACATCCAGGCAGGTAATATTTCATATTAACATTCTCATTTTAGACTATAGGATTTGCAAACAAATCAGATCTAGCTTTGTCCTACAAAAATAGCAAAGTGCACTGATTTATTTTGAATTAATGTGCTAAATCAATATCAGTGCCCTCAATATCACTGCCAGGTGGTCTGGAATTTATCATGACTGTCTAGCTATCCGTACGATCACCCAACATTTGAAACATTTTCTAATGGAATGTCAAACTGGCTGGAAGGTTTCTATGCATCTCTGCTGGTATTCTTCAACCTTGGCTGAAGTTATTTGTCACCTGAGGACCATGGGGATCACCACTCTGTGAAAATGAAGAGGAGTAATAAAATCTGTGGAGCTATTGTGTGAAGGGTTTGGATGGTCTTAGCCAGTTCCAAATGAGCAGTGAACCTCAGCAGATACTGACCTGAATTTGGCACTGGTTTCCATCACTCTGAACAATGTCACAGAATGATATTGTGCAAAATAGAAACTAAAAAATACTGCACTGGTGAGAAGGATGGTGGGGCATTGTAGTGCTTAATCATAATACTGACAGGATTATAAAGAGGGAATTTTATGTTATATCTAATCCCATGCTGTCCATGTCCTGGACGTAGGATGGCATGGTGGCTCAGTGGTTAGCACTGCTGCCTCACAGTGCCAGGGACCTGTCTTGGGCAACTGTGTCGACTTTGCATGTTCTCCCTGTGTCTGCGTGGGTTTCCTCCCACAATCCAAAGATGTGCAGGTCATAGAGATGTACAGCATGGAAACAGACACTTTGGTCCAACTTGTCCATGCTGACCAGATATCCTAATCTAGTACCCTTCCTGTTCATGTACCCATCCAGATGCCTTTTAAATGTTACGATTGTACTAGCTTCCGTCACTTCCCCTGGTAGCTCATTCCATACATGTACCATCTTCTGTGTGAAAAGGTTGCCCCTTAGGTCTCTTATATCTTTCCCCTCTCACCCTAAACCTATGCCCTCTAGTTCTGGACTCCCCGACCCCAGGGAAAAGACTTTGCCTATTTACCCTATCCATGCCCCTCATGATTTTATACACCTTGAAATGGTCACCCCTCAGCCTCCGACGCTCCAGGGAAAACAGCCCCAGCCTATTCAGCCTCTCCCTATACCTAAAATCCTCCAACCCTGACAAGATCCTTGTAAATCTTTCTGAACCCTTTCAAGTTTCACAACATTCTTCGGATAGGAAAGAGACCAGAATTGCACACAATATTCCAAAAGTGGCCTAACCAATGTTTTGTACAGCCGTAACATGACCTCCCAACTCCTGTACTCAATACTCTGACTAATAAAGGAAAGCTTACCAAACGCCTTCTTCACTATCCTATCTACCTGTGACTCTACTTTCAAGGAGCTATGAACCTGCACCCCAAGGTCTCTTTGTTCAGCAACACTCCTGAGGATCTACCATTAAGTGTATAAGTCCTGCTAAGATTTGCTTTCCCAAAATGCAGCACCTCGCATTTATCTAAATTAAACTCCATCTGCCACTCCTCAGCCCATTGGCACATCTGATCAAGATCCCGTTGTAATCCGAGGTAATCTTCTTCGCTATCTACTACATCTCCAATTTTGGTGTCATCTGAAAACTTACTAACTATACCTCCTATGCTCATATCCAAATAATTTATATAAATGATGAAAAGTAGTGGACCCAGCACCTATCCTTGTGGAACTCCACTGGGCACAGGCCTCCAGTCTGAAAAACAACCCTCCACACCACCCTCTGTCTTCCACCTTTGAGCCAGTTCTGTATCCAAATGGCTAGTTCTCCCTGAATTCCATGAGGTCTAACCTTGCTAACCCGTGTCCCATGGGGAACCTTGTCGAACGCCTTACTGAAGTCCATATAGATCTCATTCCTGAAGAAGGGCTTATGCCCGAAACGTCGATTCTCCTGTTCCCTGGATGCTGCCTGACCTGCTGCGCTTTTCCAGCAACACATTTTCAGCTCCATATAGACCAAGTCTACCGATCTGCCCTCATCAATCCTCTTTGTTACTTCTTCAAAAAATGCATGAGACATGATTTCCCACCCACAAAGCCATGTTGACTATCTCTAATCAGACCTTGACTTTCCAAATACATGTACATCCTGTACCTCAGGATTCCCTCCAACAACTTGTCCACCACTGATGTCAGGCTCACCGGTCTATAGTTCCCTGGCTTGTCCTTATTACAATTCTTAAATAGCGACACCACGTTAGCCAACCTCCAGTCTTCCGGCACCTCACCTGTGACTATCGATGATACAAATATCTCAGCAAGGGGCCCAGCAATCACTGCCCTAGCTTCCCACAGAGTTCTAGGGTACCGCTGATCAGGTCCTGGGGATTTATTCACTTTTATGTGTTTCAGGACGTCCAGCACTTCCTCCTCTGTAATATGGACATTTTGCAAGATGTCTATTTCCCTACATTCTATATCTTCCATGTCCTTCTCCACAGTAAACACTGATGCAAAATACTCGTTTAGTATCACCTCCATTTTCAGCGGCTCCACACAAAGGTCGCCTTGCTGATCTTTGAGGGGCCCTATTCTCTCCCTCGTTACCCTTTTGTCCTTAATGTATTTGTGAAAACCCTTTGGATTCTCCTTAACACTATTTGCCAAAGCTATCTCATGTCCCCGTTTTGCCCTCCTGATTTCCCTCTTAAGTATATTCCTACTTCCTTTATACTCTTCTCAGGATTCACTCGATCTCTCCTGTCTATACCTTACATATGCTTCCTTCTTTTTCTTAACCAAACCCTCAATTTCTTTCGTCATCCAGCATTCCCTGTACCTACCAGCCTTTCCTTTCACTCTAACAGGAATATACTGTCTCTGGACTCTTGTGACCGCGTTTCTGAAGGGTTCCCATTTTCCAGCTGTCCCTTTACCTGCGAATATCTGCCTCCAATCAGCTTTTGAAAGATCTTGCCTAATACCATCAAAATTAGCCTTCCTCCAATTTAGAACTTCAACTTTTAGATCTGGTCTATCCTTTCCCATCACTATTTTAATACTAACAGAATTATGGTCGCTAGCCCCAAAGTGCTCCCCCACTGACACCTCAGTCACCTGCCCTGCCTTACTTCCCACTCAGTAGGTCAGGTTTTGCCCTTTCTGTAATAGGTACATGCACATACTGAATCAGAAAATTTTCTTGTACACACTTAACAAATTCCTCTCCATCTAAACCCTTAATACAATGGCAGTCCCAGTCTGTTTGGAAAGGTAAAAACCCCTACCATAACCACCCTATTATTCTTACAGATAACTGAGATTTCCTTACAAGTTTGCTTCTCAATTTCCTGCTGGCTATTAGAGGATCTATAATACAATCCCAATAAGGTGATCATCCCTTTCTTATTTCTCAGTTCCACGCAAATAACTTCCCCGAATGTATTTCCGGGAATATCCTCCCTCAGCACAGCTGCATTGCTATCCCTTATCAAAAATGACACTCCCCCTCCTCTCTTGCCTCCCTTTCTGTCCTTCCTGTAGCATTTGTATCCTGGAACATTAAGCTGCCAGTACTGTCCACCCCTAAGCCATAATTGCTATGATATCCCAGTCCCATGTTCCTTACCATGCCCAGAGTTCATCTGCCTTCCCTGTTAGGCTTCTTGCATTGAAATAATTGCAATTTATCAGTCCTACCTTGATCTCTGCTTTGTCCCTGCCTGCCCTGACTGTTTGACTCGCTTCTTTTATCAACTGTACCAGTCTCAGATTTATCTCTTTCCTCACTATCTCCCTGGGTCCCACCCCCACCCTAATAGTTTAAATCCTCCTGAGCAGCTCTAGCAAATCTCCCTGCCAGTATGTTAGTCCCCTTCCAATTCAGGTGCAATCCATCCTTCCTGCACAGGTGACTTCTACCCCAGAGGAGATTCCAATGACCATAGTGTTCAGGGATGTCTGAGTTAGGTGCACAGGTCAGGGGTAAATGTAGTTTAATAGGTTAGGGGAACGGGTCTGGATGGATTGCTCTTCGGAGGATCCGTGTGGACTTGTTGGACCTAATGGCCTGTTTCCACACTGTGAGATTCTATTTGATGGGGACAGCGCAGAGAGGTTTACTCTATAACTAATCCTGTCCTGGGAGTGTTTGATGGGAACAGTGTAAAGGGAGCTATACTCTGTATCTAACCACCTGTCCTGGGAGGAACCTGGTCTGAGCTTTCTTTGAACTTGGATCTTTAAGCTAAATTGGGGTACTATGCATACCTTAAACTCGTAGCTTTAACATGGGAATGACTCTGGGAACAATAGGGCTCACGTTATGGCATGGGTCATAAGAGGCTGTGTAAATTGGGCCTATACAGTCTAGAGTTTAGAAGAATGAAAGGTAATTGCATTGATACATAAAGATTCTGAAGAGGCTTGATAGAGTTGATGCTCAAGGATTGTTTCTGTTAGTCAGGGTATCCAAAGCATGGGACCAGTGTCATGATATGGTGTTCATCATGAGGAAGACTTTTGTCTTTCAATAGGTTGTGAACCTTTGGAATTCTTTGCCCCAGAGAATTGTGGATGCTCAATCATTGAGTAGATTCAGTCTCCCATTTCTTTTGCTTGGGGACTTCTTTCTTCTCATTCAGTGCTCTGAGATGTTCAAGGGAAACACTGTACAAATGAAAATTGCTGATGTGTGATGCATAATGTTTTTTAGTCAAAGCTGCTTTAAGGCAACGAACGCACAATTTTTCCAAAACCTAGATGACATAAAACAACAAAAACAACAATCAAGAAGTAAAATGTTTAAAACAAAGTTATAAAACATCGAGTGGAAGTGAAATTTGAAGAAAGGACGGATGAGAGAGACTAGGGAGAATGCGATGTTCCTTTTTATTTAAAATGATGTTCTTAGCAGTTATATCTTTCTCAACAGGTCAATGACACAGCTATAATACTGAATATTTTGAGTTTCGCAGTGCATGAACTGAAAACTAATAAAATCAGTCTAGGGAAGCAGAGGTCTCCAAAGATTTGCCAGCAGTCTAAAGTTCAATATTTTCTGTTTTTCTTATTATTCATCCATAGAATACAACATTACCAAAATTTATTGATCTTTCCTAATTGGGCAGTTGAGAAGAAACCATAGAAAATAAAGATGAAAAAAAGCATTGTTGTAAATGTTATTTTATTCTTTTTCCAACTTGTACAGATCCCAGAATGTTTTTTTAAGATAAATGTTGGTTTAAAGTATGGTCGCAACACCACATAAAATTGCTTATTCAGTGTCACATTAAGTCTTATCTCACATTATTTCAAATGTGTTGGGCAATTATTGCAAGCTGCACAACATCTACATTTAAAAAAATTAAAAAACGAAAATTGGACATATGGAAAGTGAAAATTTAAAAAAAAATCCTTGTTTCATGCAAAAGACACTTTCTGAAATTATTTATTTCCAAAAAAAAAACTTTACTTTAAACATTGAACATCCGGATGACAGGCGACATTGTTTCAGGTACCTCTTTAAAATCAGTTGCAATCTACTAAGTCCATCCCTCACACTGTCAATGATCGGAGGCTGAAGCAAGCTGCTTGCAACCTTGGTGTTATACTTGACCCACAATAAGTTTCCAATGACATATGCATGCCATCAGGAATGATGGCCCTTATGCCCGAAACATCTACTCTCCTGCCCCTTGGACTTGCTGTGCTTTTCCAATGCCTCACATTTTGACACCACTCAGCTATTAGCCATGCTCACTGACCTACACTGACAGCTGGTCAATTAACGCCTCGACTTTAAAATTCTCATCCCCGTTTTCAAGTTCCCCCATTGCCGTACACCTCGTTATTGATGTAATCTTCAGTCCATAACCTTCATATCTCCAAGCCATTTTGCCCCCTCAATCTGATATAGGACTGTGGCGATCTGATTGTGGCCTCAACTCCACTGTCCTGCCTGCCACCTCAAAGTCATAGATGTACAGCACAGAAACAGACCCTTTGGTCCAACTCGTCCGTGCCGACCAGATATTCTAAATTAATCTAAGCCCATTTGCCAGCATTTAGCCTACATCCCTCTAAACCCTTCCTATTCATATACCCATCTAGATGCCTTTTAAATGTTGTAATTGTACCAGCCTCGTCCACTTCCTCTGGCAGCTCATTCTATACACACACCACCCTCTACGTGAAAAAGTTGCCCCTTAGGTGCCTTTTAAATCTTACTCCTCTCATTCCTAAACCTATGCCCTCTAGTTTTGGACTCACCCCAGGGGAAAGACCTTGTCTATTTACCCTATCCATGACTTTGACTCCCTTTTAGACCAAATATCCATCTAACTCAGGTTTAAAGAACAAGCCTTTTCTGCTCTGTGTGGTGAATTCCAAAGATAAATTACCTTCTTCAAAAACAAATTTCTTAAATGGTGGACCACTTATTCTGAAACTATGCTCCATACTAAATTAATTTTATGCTTGCGACATCTCGCCTGCGAAGACCCCTCAGAATAGGATCACCTCTTGTCCTCTAAAGTGTCAATGAATATAGGACCAAACTGCTTAACTTTTTCTCATCCCAAGAATCAACTTAGTGAAGCTTCTGTCAGCAGCTTCCAATACAAGGATATTCTTTCTTAAATAAGGAAACAAAAACTGTACAAAAAACTCCAGGTGTAATCTTTTCAGTATCCTGTATAGCTCAAAGTTTGTGCGAAGATTTGTAGCTCGGGTGCTCGTTGTTGTAGTTCTGTTCGCCGAGCTGGGAATTTGTGTTGCAAACGTTTCGTTACCTGTCTAGGTGACATCCTCAGTGCTTGGGAGCCTCCTGTGAAGCGCTTCTGTGATCTTTCCTCCGGCATTTGTAGTGGTTTGAATCTGCTGCTTCCGGTTGTCAGTTCCAGCTGTTCGCTGCAGTGGCCGGTATATTGGGTCCAGGTCGATGTGCTTATCGACAACCGGAAGCGGCAGATTCAAACCACTACAAATGCCGGAGGAAAGATCACAGAAGCGCTTCACAGGAGGCTCCCATCCTTAGTAGCCACACACGCAGATGACAAGCAACATGAATTCGACTGGGACACTACTACTATAGGACAAGTCAAACAGAGAACAGCCAGGGAATTCCTAGAGGCATAGCACTCATCCACTGATTCAATCAACAAGACCTGGACCCAATATACCGGCCACTGCAGCAGACAGCTGGAACTGACAACCGGAAGCGGCAGGTACAAACCACTACAAATGCCGGAGGAAAGATCACAGAAGCGCTTCACAGGAGGCTCCCAAGCACTGAGGATGTCACCTAGACAGGGGACAAAACGTCTGCAACACACATTCCCAGCTCGGCGAACAGAACCACAACATCCTATATAGCTGCTACAAGACTTCCTTTCTTTTGTACTCTAAGCCCCTTGCAGTTAAAGCCAATATTCCATTTGCCTTCCTAATTACTCGCTGTACCTGCATACTGACTTTGTGATCCCTGTACAGACACCCAAATCTCTTTCACAATATTCTGTAGTTTCTCTCTTTTTAAAATATTATGTTTTTTCTATTCTTTCTACAACAACAGTTAACTTCAAGTTTACACACGTGCTCCTCTATTTCTCACCACTCACCCAACCGATTTACGTCCCTTTGTAGATGTCGTATCCTCGTAACTTGCTTTCCCACCTTTATAGTCAGAAAATCTGACCACACTACCATTCACCCCATCATCCATATCACTATTATCGACTGCAAATATTTGAGATCCCAATCTGTGACATGTTACAGTTTGGCAATCTGACATGACCCATTTATTCCAAGACCATTTCTGTTAGCTAACCAATCTATGCTGATATGTTACCCACAACACCATGAGTTTTGCATTAAGCTTTGATCTTGCATCTTATCAAGTTCCATTTTGAAAGCCAAGCACACTACACAGACTAGTATCCTATTATTTACCCTGTTTGTTACATCTTCTGAGTAATTCATTAAATAGTTTCCCAAGAATGTAGGAAATCTGTCCTATTGGTTTCCAAATAGGACAGCCTAATAGGGTGGCAGAGTGGCGCCTAACAGCCTTGGACGACTGTCTGTTTGGAGTTTGCACATTCTCCCCGTGTTTGCGTGGGTTTCCTCCCACAATCCAAAGATGTACAGGTCAGGTGAATTGGCTATGCTAAATTGCTCATAGTATTAGGTGCATTAGTCAGAGGGAAATGGGTCTGGGTGGGTTACTCTTCAGACTTGTTAGGCCGAAGGGCCTGTTTCCACACTGTAGGGAATCTAATCTATTTTTTTTACTCCTAGTTAAAACTTACTGCTATGACCGAGCTTGTTTGTATAAATCTCCTCTGAAGCGCAATGGGAAATTTGATTAAAGATGTTACATAAATATAAGCTGCTCAAAAAAAACTGGGAAATTGTGAAATGTTGCAAATGGTCTCAGGCCGTCGATATGAAACATTAATTGGTGCTCCGCAGATACTTCCATGTTTGCTGAGGGTTTCTGGACTCCGCTATGATGCGGTTTGCAGTCAAATTGCCTACCAATACTCACCACTCGGCTCACAGACGAAGTCCGCCAATTGGGTTGAGATACCCTCAGGCTTTTTTTGGATTTTATTCTAAGATAGTTTCAGAGAAAGGGGGGGGGGTGTTTAACGTTCGAGCATAACAAATCGAGGTTGATCGATTTATTAGCCCTCTCGGGAATAAGCTGAACTCTTGTTAAATACCTACATTAATATCTCCTTCAGCCTTCTCGTACAAGCTCCACCTCTCACGTTCAGCGTCGTCAACACCGTTGTATTTGACCTTCCCAACCTGTGATTGGCTGCTGGTTGTGAGGGGCAACGTAAGCTAGCTTTGTGATTGGGTTACTTTGCCGGGCTAGTCCTCCACTGATGGATTGTAAAACCCTACTTTTCAATACTACGTGATTGGATTGACCCAAGGTTTTTTCATTCTAGGACTGGCAGGAAGGGCTAATTGCAGCAACAACTAGGTTCAGTCTGAACAACAATTAAACGGTGATTTTCTTCTTTCTTTAATGTCCTGGCAGCCAAAGGTACAAAACTAAATTATAATCAAGTACCGATTCAAATTGGCAGCACATTTAAAAACCAATGAGTATTAAATATAACCTGACAAAACTAGAATTCTTGACGCAAAGGAGAATTAAATGCAACCAACACGAGGAATCTGCCTGTTCAAGGGCTTCTGCCCAAAACTTCGATTTTCCTGCTCCTCGGATGCTGCCTGACCTGCTGTGCTTTTCCAGCACCACTCTAATCTAAACTCTGGTTTCCAGCATCTGCAGTCCTCACATTTGCCGACGAGGAATGTACGTCAGCCTCCTTCTGCAAACTATTGTGAATGTTAACACTGTTAGGCATTTTCACACAGCAAAGAGTAGAACATGCTGGGTGAGGAGAAATTGAATGTTGCTGTATCTTTAAGTAAAAATGCTTTGTAAAGTACTTGTACAAATGTTATGAATAAACGGTTCACACTTTGTAAGGTCAAATGGCATGGTTGCTTCCTGAAGAAGGGCCTGTGCCCGAAACGTCGAATCTCCTGTTCCCTGGATGCTGCCTGACCTGCTGTGCTGTTCCAGCAATAAAGTTTCAACTTTGATCTCCAGCATCTGCAGACCTCACTTTCTCCTCAAATGGCATGGTTACCAAATTTGTTAAAGACACAAGGACAGGTAGGAAATTAAGTTGTGAAGAGGACACAAGGTTACAAAAAGTAGGTTAAGTGAGTGAGCAAAATGTGATAAATGGAGTACAAATAGGAAAATGTGAAATTGTCAATATTTTAAAAATAATTATCTAAATGAAGAGAGGGGGGAAATCTGGGTGTTGTAGTACATGCATTACTTAAGGTTAGTAAGCACAGGCAGTAAGTAATTAGGAAATATAATGTTTATAGTGAGGGGAATTTACAGAAGTGAGAAGCTTATGCTTCAGTTATACTGGGTATCGGTGAAACCGCATCTGGAGTATTGCTTCAGTATTTAAAAGGATGTAAATACATTGCAAACTTTTCAGACCTGGAATGAGCAGGTTGCCTAAAGGAAAAGGTTGGACAGGCTAGGTTTGTATTTGCTGATTCTGGAAGGATTACTGGACCAGAAGTGTTAAACTCTTGCTTTAGAGTCATAGAGATAGATGTACGGCATGGAAACAGACCCTTCAGTCCAATCCATCCATGCCGACCAGATATCCCAACCCAATCTAGTCCCACCTGCCAGCATCCGGCCCATATCCCTCCAAACCCTTCCTCTTCATGTACCCATCCAAATGCCCCTTGAATGTTGCAATTGTACCAGCCTCTGCCACTTCCTCTGGCAGCTCATTCCATACACATACCACCCTCTGAAAAAGTTGCCCCTTGGGTCTCTCAGATAGTGCTAGACCGATTGAGATTTTCCAATAATTTGTTTTTGTATCTGCTGGAGTTTAAAATAAATTACTTGATTGAAACATAGAAGATCTGGAGACATTTTGACAGGATGTATGTGGTGAGAATGTTTCTTGCTCTTGAAGAATCAAAACTAGAGGTTACAGTTTTAAAATCAGGTTTCCCATTTAAAACTAAAATGAGGCAGTTTTCTCTGTTGGATCATGAATTTTTGGAACCCTTCCTGAAAAAGGTGGTGGTAGCAGAATCATTTAATATTTTTAAGACATTAGGATAAATTAAGCTATCAGACTGATTCTAGAAGTGATTTGGGAATATTTGACAGAATCAGCAGATAGGAGGTTGAGATAATGTTTCAATATTATCAATTATACCTCCACTACTCTAACATTGAACCAACGTTCATTCCTCTTTATTGGAAAAGAACAATCCTTGAATTTTACACTTAGGGATACCAGAGCTGAAAATGTGATTAGCTATATTTTTAAGCAAACATTTATGCATTAGGCTAATTTAAAACACTACACAGTTTGGATAATTTAACAGAGCATTCTAGTTGCACTGAAAAAGGATTAATTAATGATGGTACAAGTGCAAACTATTAGAAGTTCAACTTAATGAAATTGTTTCATACTTTGTTATATTTTTATTCAGAAACCAACCACAGATGCTCTAATTTTCCAGGTTTTGAAATTGTGCAACTAGAGAGTGAGACTTACTCCACTTGAATTTACTGAAACTGCTACTTCAGTTTAAACTTAAAACACAAATACTTAACGCATCTAAAACAAATTAGATGAACAAATCGGAGGCCAGTTTTTAAAAGCAGTTTTTGGTGCAACTGACTATTCATGCTTTAGCCTGTATGAAGACATTATTGGCAAGGCCTATTAGGAGGTCTTGATTATCATAAAATAGTATGTTAATTCAAAAACAATTTAAAACCCAAAAGGTGCACTAAGCTTCTAAAATATACTGAATACAAGACTTCCAGGGTGATCTTCGTAAATAAAAGTGCAAAATTTGGACATTTACACATTGCTCTTTCCTCAGGTGCTAAAATTACGTGTTGCAGATTATACAGTCTACAACATGGGCATGAGCACCTAATCTTCTGTAGAGTGTGGATGACCTGTTTAACTTCAATATGGATGCTATATGAACAGTTTTGCCCTAATGCAATGTTCAATATGAAGACTGGAGGTTGGCTAATGTGATGCCACTATTTAAGAAGGGTGGGAAGGAAAAGCCAGGTAACTATAGACCAGTGAGCCTGACCTCAATGGTGGGCAAGCTGTTGGAGGGAATCCTGAGGGACAGGACGTACATTTATTTGGAAAGGCAAGGACTGATGAGGGATCGTCAACATGGTTTTGTGCGTGGGAAATCATGTCTCACAAACTTGATTGAGTTTTTTGAGGAAGTAACAAAGAGGATTGATGAGGGCAGAGCTGTAGATGTGATCTATATGGACTCAGTAAGGTGTTTGAGAAGGTTCCCCATGGGAGACTGGTTAGCAAGGTTAGATCTCTCAGAATACAGGGAGACCGAGCCAGTTG
Organism: Chiloscyllium plagiosum; assembly: GCF_004010195.1. Taxonomy (NCBI): domain Eukaryota; kingdom Metazoa; phylum Chordata; class Chondrichthyes; order Orectolobiformes; family Hemiscylliidae; genus Chiloscyllium; species Chiloscyllium plagiosum. The sequence goes on from NC_057752.1 coordinate 9,791,162, forward strand.
GATACAGAACTGGCTCAAAAGGTAGAAGACAGGGTGGTGGTGGAGGGTTGTTTTTCAGACTGGAGGTCTGTGACCAGTGGAGTGCCACAAGGATCGGTGTTGGGTCCTCTACTTTTTGTCATTTACATAAATGATTTGGACAGTTTGGTAGTTAGTAAGTTTGGCAGATGACACCAAAATTGGAGGTGTAATGGACAGCGAAGAGGGTTACCTCGGATTACAACAGGATCTTGATCAGATGGGCCAATGGGCTGAGAAGTGGCAGTTGGAGTTTAATTCAGATAAATGAGAGGTGTGCATTTTGGGAAAGCAAATCTTAGCAGGACTTTACACTTAATGGTAAGGTGTTGCTGAACAGAGACCTTGGAGTGCAGGTTCATAGCTCCTTGAAAGTGAAGTTGCAGGTAGATAGGATAGTAAAGGCAGCGTGTGGTATGCTTTCTTTTATTGGTCAGAGCAGAGTACAGGAGTTGGGAGGTCATGTTGCGGCTGTACAGGACATTGGTTAGGCCTCTGTTAGAATATTGCATGCAATTCTGGTCTCCTTCCTATTGGAAAGATGTTGTGAAACGAAAGGGTTCAGAAAAGACTTACAAGGATGTTGCCAGGGTTGGAGGATTTGAGCTATAGGGAGAGGCTGAATAGGCTGGGACTGTTTTCCCTAGAGTGTCAGAGGCTGAGGGGTGACCTTATAGAGGTTTACAAAATTATGAGGGGCAAGGGTAGGGTAAATAGGCAAAGTCTTTTCCCTGGGGTCAGGGAGTCCAGAACGAGAGGGCATAAGTTGAGGGTGAGAGGGGAAAGATATAAAAGAGACCTAAGAGGCAAGTTTTTTCTCAGAGGGTGGTACGTATATGGAATGAGCTGCCAGAGGAAGTGGTGGAGGCTGGTACAATTGCAACATTTAAGAGGCATTTGGATGGGTACATGAATAGGATGGGTTTGGAGGTGGGACTAGATTGGGTTGTGATATCTGGTCGGCATGGACAGGTTGGACCAAAGGATCCGTTTCTGTGCTGTACATCTCTAGGACTCTTTGACAAATCAAAGGTGACTATAATTTGATAACTATTAGAGGCAAGGTTGCAGAGTGATCAGGACTTGAAATCATGTATCGGACATTCTGGAAAAATAAGCAAATAGTGGTTAGGCAGTGCTGTTAATAAAAGAAAGTATCGGTGCACTGATGAGTAGCGATAACGATGCAATAGATCGTGATGTGGTATCAGTCTATAAATAAGGAATAGCAAGGGAAAGAAGTCACAGGTGAGAGTCATATATACACCCCATAGTTGCTTCACTGTAGGACAAAGGATAAATCAGAAAATAATTGCAGTGTGCAAGGAGGGCACAACAATCATGGGCAATTTTAACCTGTACAAATCAAGTGGGCAAGAGTTACATTAAAGATCAATGCGTAGAGCAGGAACAGGCTATTTTTAAAATATTAGCAACATGCAATGAAGATTAATCAAGGATCCTCAAAAGGATAGTGATCACAACATGTACAATTTCAATTCAGTTTGAGGGAGAGCAACTCCAGCCTCAAACCAGTATTCTCAACATCAATACCTTTTTAAGGCCAAGATGCACAATTCTTGATCAGTCGGAATCAAGGGTTGTGGTAAAGGCAGGAACGTGGATGTTTGACTTCCATTTCTCCAGTTCAACAACTGATCAAGAACATTAATTGTCATTTCACATCTTAATTAACATTAAAGTTTGAGGGCAAAGTCCCCAGAACAGTGTAAGAGATACCATACAGAATTTGGCATCATATTTTATGGGTGCATATTATACAGGATATAGATTCCAGATCAGGATTTATTTTGCATAATGAACTGAATAGTTGCATTTTATCAGATAAATCCATTGAATGGTCACTTAACACTTGTACTTGCTGATCTCTATTGAATACACACCTCCCTCCACTCATGGTGTTAAAATACTCTCAGCCTCACTTTCCCCATATCCAAAACCTCAAGAACTCTGCATTTGTCCAAGTCTGCACGTATGCATTCCAAAGCCCACTGGGCAGTAGTACTTTCAGCCAGCTCAACCAGATGCTCAAAATTCCTTCTGGAAACCCACCACAATTTGCATTGAAATACTCTGGACCAGTTCTGGTCATTCCCAATAACTACTGAGAAGTATTCTTTAGGGTATTCTGTCCCTTTGACATGGATTTCACTTTCTTTTATTTGTACTGATCAGATATAGAACTCTTTCAAATGCCAACTTACCAGTCTTAGTTCTCTACTACCATTTCGCACCTAACCGAAAAAGCTTACCATAACCCTTGCTGATTTATAATAGCCCCTCGACCAAAATTTAACATTCTCACCAGTCTACAAATTCCTCAACAGCCCATAGTCACGACTGCTAGAAACTTACTCGCATCCACTTGCACCCTTGTTTCAGACTCCAGTCTCAAGTTAAATTCACTCCATATTCCACCTTTTGTAACAGACTCTCTCAATTCCTCCCAATCCACTTTATCCACTAAAGGCCTTCCCAAAAACCCATCTCTTTGGGGAAGCTTACCAGTCATATCTTTTAATTCTCCTCCCAACTCTGCAACCTATTCAACGTTTCCTGTGGGGATTTGGAACAATTCCTACACTAAAATGCTGCTGCACAAATACTAAAGTTTATTGGATTTAATCTTTCTGCATGGAAGATACAAGACGACATTAAATAAATATTGAAAAATCAATTTTTTGGCACCAGGCTGTTTAACCAAAAGGAGTTGTGGAAGCAGTTAGTTCAGATTGAACTAAGTTTTTTTTATTTCTGCACTAGACCAACGGAGCAATAAAAAGCAAAGATTCTGGTCAATCGCATTCTAAAATATTATGAGAAGGAACTTCCAGCCTATAAGTCAAATCTATACTTTGAATACTCAAACTGAAGTAACTGTCAAAAGTAGTTATGCCCAAGCAATCTCCGGTTGGGAACTGCCAATCATGCTGTCTAAAGGCCACACAAACACCTTCTGGTGTTTTTTTTGGGGGGAGGGGGAGCAGTAAAGAAAATGAAGTCTGCCATCAATGCAGGAATCGATGTGATGCATACTACTGAAAAGATTTGTTACATTTTAAATGTAATCTTATTAAGCACTTTAGACAAAGACTTTTCACATCCATAAGTCCCATCTCTTGCCTATTTTTGAAAAAAAAACACACACAACATGTTTAAGTGTTAACAGTTTATTAGAAAGATATTGTAGGCTTAAAAAAAATTCCATTGCATTTGACATAAATTGAGGTTCAGCTTGTACTGAGCAGATTTCACAAAATACATCCTAAAGATAGTGTATTAACATTTTCTTCAAACTTGCATTCATACTCAAGACAGTGCAAATACACTTGGTCGTCTAAATGTACAGCCACTTAAGATCCACAAGCGACAATGTACAGCTTTATCACTCTTCATACTAACAGATGTAGAAGCTCAAGGGTCAACCAATACCATTAACAGTTTTAACCAATTATTAGGGATGAAGTCACTTGGGGAAAAAACCTTAAAACCTCAGCATCCTAACTGCTGCAGAATTAACTAAGGTGACTTTATTGATACTGAAGACATTTCAGTGCTAGGTTTATGGGAATTTCTGACTACAAGGTTTAGTATTAGTCAATACAAACTCCGATCACTATAAATAATTTTTTTTTGCAAAGTCCTGGAAAATTGGTATCTGTACATAATGGCAGATTATTGTACTGTACTGGTAAGCAATTTTGTCCAATACTCTGGTATGCATCGACCCCTAGAAAAGCCTTTAAAACAGGTTGAAAGTGGATTGAAAGATGCACCACTGCCCTCAACAGCTATCAACTTATAATTGTTTTGTTAAAAATTAACAGTTTAATGAATGCTTTTCTTCCAATTCCCTGAAGCCTTTTCCCCCAATTCATTTACTCTAGATCTGGCATTTCTGAAAAAAAAAAGAGAAAAACAAACCTGAGTAACAGTAAAAGTTTAAACTGGTCTTTTCTAAAAGCAAAGGCCAAAATTCAACTTACTCTCATCATCGCTGTCCTGCGACCCATCCTAAAGAGCAAGGAAACAATTTTTAAAGCCATTTACTAAATAGGTTGGTACAGATACATTCATTCAACATTAAAGATGGGCAAGTACCATAATTTAATACAGACACATTGTCTCCAGGTATTATGACAAGAGAAACTACAAGAGCAAATATTCTTTCCAATCACACCAACCCCATTATAAAACATTACTATGGCATTCCACAGCTACACAATCCAAGCTGAAAAACTTTCATTCGTTGAGAGGGGAAAAGAAATTGTAGGATTAACCTCACATGCCTTAGTTTATTTATCAAACTTGCGAGCTACACCAAGTATTTCTTTCAGTCATCACCAGAAATGTTAAGTGGAAATTGCAAACTTAAGAAACTGTTGGGTTGCTGAAGTGCTTATGATAAATTACCCTCAAGATAGTGGAAAAGACTAGATCAAGTATGGCTTACTTATGATTCAATTTGAACCACTGAATCTCTAAGTGTCCAACACTCAAAATGTCATGGCGAGTGTAATGCAGTCATCTTTTCCGATTGCCTTTTAAACTTAAACTGGATCTAAGCCTCTAACTATGCGTATACTACACTAAGAATCGCAGCTGTGCATGCACCTGCCTGGCCTTGTGGCAAGGATAATCTTATGCATCACAAGAATATTCAACACAAGATTTCCAGGGAATCTAACCTCTATCCTAATATCTGAACTAGCCATAAGCTCACTACTTGGTTAAGTCACAAAAAGTCAGTGGCAAGTGCAGTACTGTGTGCTTTGCGAAATAATGCTCAACTGTGAAAATGTCCAACACAACCAGACAATCTTTTGACAAAAAGGCTCTTGTATTTATCCAGCACCTTTTATCTTTTTAATCAGGAGAGTCACATGAAAATGGCATGGGTAGCAGAAGCTTGATGAAAGTAGAAATAGCAATTTCAAGGAGGGAACACGAGGACAAACTCTCTGCCAACCAATCAGGCAGCAACACAGGTGATTCAATTTCAAAGATTGGCAAAGACAAAATAAGTGCTTAACAGAACTGCTGAAATAGTATCAAAGTTCTGTTGTTCTTGAAGTCAACATCTTTAAATTTCTGCCTTGACCTTGTATCTGAAGAAATTAACACTTCTCTAGTATTACGACATTGAAGAAATTCAGTTTTCTTTTTCTTTAAAAGCACACAAGAACACAAGAGTAGCATAATGGGAATGTGGACAGGGCAATGTACTCTCAAAACACTACTTATTCCTACTCTAATGTCCTCTCACGTAATTTTTTTATTCCCCTCCACAACTAGGATGGCCTGGACCACAAACTAGTCTCTTACAAATAAAAGAAATAGGACTGGTTTAGTGAGATGTCTATGCCCTCAGAAGCAACGTGGCTATATTACCACATGCAATGCACAAAGTTTATAGAAAAGTAACAAACTTTGAATGGCAGTTGGAACAGAGCACTTGAACTCTTGAGAATCCAGTTACAACTTTTACAGTCACTAAATTGTCCCATAAATCAAATTTCCATTTGACAATTACTACTGAAAATACACAATTCAAAAAGCCAGCATCTTCATACTTACATCATCCATTCCATCTACGTCTGGGATGTCTCCATCATCATCTCCTCCCATATTGTTCATCATCTAAAAGAAGTTTTTTTTTGTGTAAGTTTTTAAAAAAAATATCAAGTTATTACTTCTATTGCAATACACTGAATGCACCGGTGCAGAGTTACAGACAATGACGACCCAGACCAATTCCTAACCAGTACTGAATTGATCACAATTGGGGCATCATAATTTTTAGGGAATGAGCAAAAAGGGACTGAGGACAACATACAAGGATTTGGTGATCTAATCAGAATGAACACTGATTCGGTTGAGTAGCAATGTCAGTCACATCTGCCATACCCTTAACAGTCAAACAGCTTACCAGCATTTGCTCTCACATGAGTAGCCATATTGATTAAAGTTGAACTATAGGCAGCCACAGAACCATATTCAACACAAAATGTTCTTCAATCATACCAGTTCTGGTTTTACAAATTTTTAAAATGATCTTATTCATAGTATAACTATTGTTTACTGGTAAAATGTTTGCCTCTCAATATTAGATTCTCTCCTGTTGACCTCAGCAAATTCAAGATATGATTCATATCCAGTGCCATTGCGCAATAATTATAGTCTGGAATTAGTTTGCACACAGAACTTGTTAAAAAGTTTACAACTAGCATTACCACGTTACTGTATACGAATTTCCCTTGTATGGATTAATGTTACTTGTAATTGCATGCTCTGGTGCATTACACACAGGAAGATGAACGAAAAAGGTGGACAGTAGAACCTATACAAAAGGAAGTGAATCATAGAAGCAAGTTGGTTTAATATTATACCGGAGTAGACAGTGTGGTGGTGGAAAAGCACAGCAGGTCAGGCAGCATCCGAGGAGCAGGAGAATTGCCGTTTCGGGCATCAGCCCTTCATCAGGGATGGATGATGAAGGGCTTATGGATAATACTGGAGTACAGTTTGTGATTTCCAGAAGTTTGTTTCTTAGGACATCAAGCTCCTTTCTTCAGGTATTCAAATGAGTGCACCTATTTTGCCAAATTCGATAGCTTCAACATTTGAAAAGATGTCACGACAATCCCTTTTGATGTTGTGCAAATGGAACAACAAAGCTAACTCCTAATTCCAAAATCACAGGTGCTCCTACCTGTGAGAACTTTTCAAAGCTGGACAAATCTTCTTCTTCTGGATCATCATCCCAATCTCTCCAGTTATTGAAATCGACTTTGAGCCAGTTTAACTGTACAAAAAAGTGATCATTGAAAAAAGTGATATGGTATCATGAAGAACAAATACCGAGATTGTAAAAACCAAAACATGGTTAAAATTTGCAATAAAAACAATCTGCAAAGTGCTAGAAATATTTAGTAAGTCTTGTAGTGTCTGTGCAAAAAGAAACAAAGTTAAACTGAGTAGAGTAGGAACTATGCCTGTCACTATGTGTTGTCTGATTTGAACAGTTCCTGCACTTTGTTATTAAATACAGTGCTGCAATGATCCCAGTTACCTTGGCTTTTTCTTTGGTTAACCGTGGCCATGCTTGACCAGATTCTCCTTTTCGTAAATAGCACAAGACAGATCTGTCTGTCCGCTTGTGTTTTGAATCCTAAGGAATATATTAAGAGAACAATATATACTAGTATTAAATAGATCTGTTCAATAATACTATTCCACCAGCTATATCTATTCCAGCAAATTTAAAAACTGATCAGTTAATAGCATTACGTTAATTCTACGCTGAGAGGGAAAACAGGGATGGTGGAGAAGGGTTGCAAGTGAAGGGGGTTAGAAGGGAGGAGATAAAAAAAATAAAACAATCACAATGTGTTTCTAATAATTCAGCCTCAACAATGTAAAATTCATGCAATGAAACTTATAAATTATTTTTTCTTTTAAACATTTGAGATATTTGGGGAATGTTTTTTTAAAGTTGGTGCCCCACTATTGTCTTTCTAACAATACAACAAACAACAGCACTGGCGGAGGTTGGGAATAAGTCTTCCCCTTTTGGCTAAGAATTGGCCCTGGGATTTTAGGGGGTGGGGATAAGAACACCAAAATATTGTTTTGGCTCATTTATGGTCAAGATCACCAATACTTACACTTGGGTCAATTGCATTATAAAGGTTAACTTCATTAAAATGCTTTACGCTCTCCGCTCCTCCAAGGCAGCTGCATAGAAAGAGAGACGCCACACAAAAGTGAATTTTAATAGCTTGTTGTTGCACACATTACAGATCAGACAGGCAATAGGTTAAAAACATTAAACAGTATTTAGATAGTAAATTTGAACAAACACTAACATTTTATGCTCAGTCCAAAACAATACCTTAAGAAATTTATGAAAGTCCAGACAACAGAATATGAAGCAATTTTACAGCAAACAGATGTTGCTTTACCCCAAATATTTTCAAAGTGTCAGGTTTCTTGGCTTGCTTCCTCATTCCCACTGATAAAGCATTAGCTTAGTCTATCATGTTGAAGCCAAACAAGCTCAAAGTGCAGCAACCCATCTTACTACAAGACATGTACAGTCCTCATGTCTTAATGTCCTAACACGAGAGTCAACATCAGACCTAAACTACAGCTTGTATTTTCATTGGACAATAGGAATGAGCAGCCATAGTGAACGTACGAAAATAAGTTTTAGTCCTCTCCCTAGTGCTGGCAGGATTTTTTATATCCTTGGTGTCAACCAGTTGATTTCCCTCCCAACTACCAGACTCCTGAGCTAATACAACCTGCTCTTTGACTGGAAAGAAAAACAAAATGCTGGCGATCAGTGGGTCAGGCAACACCCATGGAAAGAAAGCAAGCTAACGTCCAGCCTAGAGGACTCTTCAAAGCTGATATGAAAGGTGGGGGTAGTATTTATGCAGTTGTGGGGTGGGGGTGCACATGCATGCGCAAAGAGGAGAGCAGAAAGGATGTTGACAGTTCAGATTAATTGATTGGAATGTGAAAATGGCAGATTAGAGTATCGAGCTGCCAGACTAGAAAGAACAGACAGTCCTACTGGGGTGGTAGCTTTGTTAAGTTTTCATGTATTTTCCTCATTAGACTTACCGGTCAGCTTATTTCTTCTGCTTGTATCGACCTGCCCGTTAACTCCCCTATAGTAATATGATGCATGCACTTTACCATTTCAATCAGCAATAGCTTTCAGTTCTGACAAAGTTTTATTCCAGAAAAATGAACAAATTATGCTCTCTGGTGAGGAAACATCTGAACTTTGCATTTGTAAATTTTAAGCATCTGCAGTATTCACCTGGGACAATGTTAACACATGGAATGGACAGTGGCATTGGGCAGTTACTTCAAAGTCCTTTGGCAGGTTTCCCCATCTTAACTAGAGGACATTTAGGTTAACTGCAGTGTTCAGTCAGCGCAGGTTAGAAAGTGAACCTCAAAAGTCTGTACAGTTCAATATCACAACAATGCATTTCCAAGCTGAGTCAATATACCTTCATCAGGGAATAACTGAAAGAAACTGCAGATGCTGGAAGTCAGTCAATAGACGTGAAGCTGGAAAAGCACAGGTCAGACAGCATCAGAGGAGCAAAGTGAATGTTTTTGGCCAAAACCCTTCATCACACAATTGGGAGGGAGGGAGAGGGGAGGGGAGTGAAAGAGAGAGTCCAGAAGTATTGAAGGAAGGGGGTGTGGAAGGAGAGGTGGGACGTTGATTGGTGAATGCAGGTAGGGGGTTATTGTGATTGGCCTTTGGGAAGGACGGAGCAGAGAGGTGAGCAGAAGATGGACAGGTTAGGTCAGGAAAGGGAGGAGGATGGGTGAGGCTGGACATGGGATAAGGCTGGGGATGGAGAGACTTTGAAACTGGTGAAGTCAATACAAAGTCCATTGGGCTGTAAACATCCCAGGTGAAATATCAGGTGTTCCTTCAGTTTCCGTTTGGTCTCACTTGGACAATGGAGGCAGCCAAGGACATGTTGCCAGGGGAGTGGGAAGTGGAATTAAAATAGATGGCAACTGGAGGGTCAGGTTGGTTGGTGTGTGCAGAGCGCAGATGCTCCACGAACCAGTTGCCGAGTCTGCTTTTGGTTTGAATGAGGCCAAGGAAAGAATTCACTTTCAAGCAAGGGTGGAAATAAAGCCTGAGCACATTATTTCAAGTTTTCACTTCCACACTGCCCTGTTCAATCTATATTTAAAACTTACATGAGTTATTATTACCATATGTAGATTAAAATTGTTAAATTTGAAATAAATCCACTTCCAATAATTTGGACCTCCAGGAAATGAATAGAGGAAAATAACTTGCATTGTCAAGTACTTCTATATTATGCTAATGCTGTTGGACTCATCCAGGTCTCAAAGGCAACTGCAACATCAAAACCAAACTAAGCCTGCCACATTCACCAAGGGTCAGCACAAGAAAAAACTGGAACTGACTGAGAGAAAAATCTTTCCTATCAAATGCTGGAATGCAGAAGGGAAAATCAATCCAAAGATTGTGACTATTACACAAGTTCTACAAAGGGAAAATCATGAGACACTCTGCACAAATTCCTTCCCATTTCATTCTGTCAAAGTTAAAATTGAAGTGACTCTCTTCAGAGCTCAACCTATTATCAAAATATATAAACACAAATCCTAGGTTTGATTCCCATTTTGTGCTGTTAGCATATCAGAGCCAGGATAGCAGTTGCTACTGCCTTCAGCATGTAGGATTGGGAAAGGCTTGCCAGCTTTTGCGCAAAGATGGTGCTTCATATTCATATGCAGCTCTAGGTATATACTGCTATTTAAACTATGCCATTATACTTACGATTAGACCTCCATTTTCAGGAGCTCACTGCATCAATCACTTTCTTAATATGCACTGCAGTGCACAACAAAGCCAAAACAGAGTCTTCCGATAGGCACATTAATTTGAATAAGATACCAGAGGGCTCCAAAGGCCTGTTAAACACCTGAGATCAGGTCAGCAACTTGGTCAGATGAATTAGTGACATTTAAAGAAAACCTGACAAGTCAAATAATCTACCCATAGTAACAGTTACTCACATCTATTAAATATAGTGCGTGCACTGGTTTTAAGTGAAAACAGTCTCAGTTGGCTGGATGGCTGCTTTGCAATGCAGAATGATGTCAACAGCATAGGTTCAATTCCCACACCAGCTGAAGGTTACCATGAAGAACTCTCCTTCTCAACCTCTTTGCCTGAGGCTTGGTGACCCAGCGAGAGAGCAGCCCTAAATGTCTGATAAAACTATGGCAACTTTACAACTGTTTGCAGGGTTAAGAAGCTTTGAAAATTAACAATTGGTTGACAAGCATACAATTCAAATGTTAATACTCTAAGCCTCATGATTCCAACAGAACTGCATACTCAAAAGCAGAACGATTCTTTCAAAAGCATCATTCATTCTGTAGAAATATTAGCATGATGGTATTAACAATATAGTTTCCTGGTCTCATCCTAGGATAATTGGAGGCTAAAAGGAGGAAAGTCAAGTGAGCAAACATTTAACAGGAAGATAAGTGATGACCTGTCGAGAATCACCAGGCTTCTGAAAACAAATGAAAAAATAGCGACAAGAGTGTCTGGAGGCCCGGACACCCGCTACTTCAAGATAGTGGAGGACCGTAAATTAGAAAAAAAAAAATCTGGCAACTTCTGATAATTACCCCAACACAGAAGTGTATGTATTGGTGTTTATGTATTGCTCCATGTAGCTGCACAGAATGCAGAAATTTAATATCAAAAATAAAATTTCCACCTAGAGTACATTAACATTCCCAAAATTTGACATTCTACTCTAGTTACAAACTCTGGACCAAAATTGAACAAAGGTGAAACAAAATCATACAGTGGAGATACTTTTCCTTTGTCTGCATGGCCATTGTGGTAGATGCACAAGCCATGTGAAGTTCCCAAGCTATAATTATTCCAGTTTGCAACATTTCAGCCTTTCTCCAGAAGTTGACAAATTTTGTTCAGCAATTCACGTGACAGCTTGTCCTTATGTTACAGCCGTCTGATCATCTAATTTTGCGCTTATTACAGCAGGTTGCAGATTCAGATTCTCCACTGATTTGCCAGTCTCAAGCTATACCAAGCGATGTCCATGTGAATTCAAAGATGAGAAATATTTAAGGGAAATATCTCTAGGCCAGAAACACACATCCTCGGGCAGCCAGTGTAATAGCAGCTCTGGCATGCCCATTTAGCCAAGCAACAGTAGGTAGCAATTGAAAAAACAAAAAAGAGAGGATGACAGAAAGACACGCAAAATACAGTAGTGCTGATCAAATAAGTCTCTTGCGCAGTGCCATGGCATTCTTTTACAATGGATAAGTGTAATTCAATTTTTTCCATGGGCCACGAGTTTTAACAATTAATGTTCTAAAATGGAAAAGCATATATAAACTGAACTTCAAAATATTGTAAAAATCCAGCAGAGATTATACTAATAGTTTCTGGTGACAAATATTCAGGCATACAACATCTTTGCTGAGGTGGTCACTGAAATTTTTAACAAAAATGCTACTTATTTGTGAACAGTGCTAATGAGAAACTATTACCAGACTAAGAGCCTAGATTTCTTTTCAAATGCATTTAAGTGAAATAAAGCTGTCCCTCCGTTTATGACAGACATTTTGACATAAATGGGATTGAATATCTACTACGTACCTGAATGTAAACTTCTCTTTTTCAAAATTTATTTCAACATCCTTACTGTCTTCTACACAAAATTCAACAAAGACGTAGTCTCTTCGGTCATACCACTTTGCAGAAGCTGGCTGCCTAAAAGTATTATGGGAGTGAAAACAATCACAAGGTTTGTGTGGAAAAAGACTGCAAGTTCTCAAAGCCACATGCAAAAAAGTATTTACATTCCAACAGAGTGACTTCAATACAATTCAGTCTCTGGGTTCTGCTGCTGCTAATAAAACAAAATTTGAAAGTAGCCAGGGTATCCAAATTTTGGGCCAAAAAGACAGGGCAAGAAAAAAAAAGCAGAGCAAATGAACAGCCACTGACATGGCTGCAAAGCCAACGGGTTCATCATGGAGCAATCTCAACAAAGATGTTTGATTTGTTGCTAATTTCTATAAGTGGCCTTTGGACCAAGCTGCAAGAACAATTGAACTGATGGGGAGATCCAGCGTCTGATTCAAGAGGTCATGGATTCAAGCATCTATGTTGAGATCATCCCACAATGCACTTCCTCTGGCTATGCAATTAGCTTCAATTAAAATTAAAGCAATTTGTAATATCTTCCAATTATTACATGAAAAACAAAATATCTTGAAGCAGTTAGCTCTGAGGCATGCAATCCCTACATGACTGATAAGCAGGGGGAGCATTTTTAACCACCCAAGTTATTTTTGCCATTTTTAGGCATCTTAAATAGATTCTTTGGGAAAAATAATTAAAGGAAAACCATTTGAATGGGGTGTGAATCTCTATGGGCATATGCATCAAAATGCCAGAGATCCTCTGAGATAAGCAATCAGAACCAGAGATCTAAATGCAATTTCACAACCCATTGCAAATACCCTACAGAATTTAAACATACCACTTAAGTATAAAGCAAATTCTCTTTAGCTTGTATATAGCACCTAGGCTCCATGCCCATGAGTGATATACCAAAATCCCTCAAATCAAAAGCAGGATTGCATAAAAGCAAAATAAAATTGTTACATATGGGGCAATGCAAGACAGAACAGTATTACCATTAACTTAACCTGAAGAACCCAACCATCACTACAACTTTGGTGCTACAAGTGGCAAATCAAATGATATGGGAGATAACTTAAGTGGAACATTACATTCCATACAGGAAAACTATGGAAGATTAAGCACAATTTTCCAGGCTCAGTTCCACCAGAATCCTTCCCCCCCCCCCCAACCACACCACACCACACACTTTCCTGAGTGGGACAAGTGCCAGTGTTTCAGCCTAGGTAACATATAGCCTGGGGTTCTGCTGGTCAACTATCCTGGTTTTCCTTGCATCAATGCTTAGCACAAAAATATATCAAACTACTTTGAGATGGTTACAGCACAAAATTAATATTCTCGTAATCTAAAATTTCTCAGTTGCTAGTCTGAAGTGCAGCTGTGATATTAAACCAATACAGATGTTAAGCCAAGGCTGATTAGAATTCTCCCACTTCCCAACGCTGGTTGTGTTTAACACTAACCCTTGTTTTCCTTAGGAATAACAGAACTTCCCTCAAAAGCCATCTGCAATACAAAGTTCAACAACCAAGTCACAGGGCTAATGTTCTCCCTTAGTTATGGAATGCATATATCACAGAAAGTTAAACATCTGCATGAAACTACAAGGTGTTACAGGAATTGAAAAGGTCCACATCATTGTTAACAGCTAACCCAAGAATGCAACTTTTTAAAAAAAGGTTGTGAGATTTACACATGAAAGAAGTGAAACCAACACTGTATTCCAACAGATGAAAGGCATAACAGAATCAAATTTTCAATGTATAATTTCAGTTACATCACACTAAATTTTTGCTATAAATTCTGTGTTACGATTGAGCCCTCCACTATCACCTGATGAAGGAGCGTTGCTCTGAAAGCTAGTGTGCTTCCAATTAAACCTGTTGGACTATAACCTGGTGGTGAGATTTTTAACTTTGTATACCCAGTCCAACATCGGCATCTCCAAACCACAGCATTTGACTGGGATTTTTACATTATTTAACAATTGGGGTGACATTAGAAGAGGAAGAGCACCAAAGGTATGAGATAACCTCCAGAATAATTGTCTCTCTCAGATTCACCCTTGCCAATTCAAAATCTGAACATTTACATTTCTAACATATTCCATATTTGGAAGCTTCCTCAATGGCCACATTCAGAAGCACCAAGTCTCTACACTTGATCATTGTCCAATGATGAAAAAATATACTGTACAAACCATCTACATAAACATATCTTTTGCAATGAAGTACATTAAAACAAAAATCAACATCAAGCTGAATGGGCTATGCCACACCTTTAAGCTCACTTGTGAACAATGGCCACCTAGATGATCAAATGTCACCCACTGATACACTGGGGTATACAGTTCCACTGATATATCCAGAATACACTTCAGAGAAATTAATGGCTTTTAGAAAAAAGGAATTAGATGACAAATTTGATAAGTCAACTTTTATTTTTTGGAAAACTATTAAAAACATCCTAATGGCACTGTGGGCCTACTTCAACTACACTGACTACAGTGGATCCAAGAAAGCAGTTCACCACATTCAAGGTGAATCAGGGATGGGTAATTGCTGAATTAATCATCATTCTATGAATGAAACACTCATCCAATGAATGAAGAGAGAAAAAAAAAAAATCAAAGGAACATAGAACAACCAGACTGCAGCGGATTTGGTCTACCAGTGTCCACGTACCTTGTCCTCAACAGGCAACTACTCAACTTCAGCAACTTCCATATTCACAAACCTATATTAATTCAGGACTATCAATCCAAAAATGTAGTTTAGCACATCCATAGTGCCAATGTAGTGTGGTAGCATGTAAGTATGTGACATAACAGAATTACAAATCTATATCCAAATTCTTTGTCTTTGGTACATGGGAAAAATAGTCTTGTTCTGTTCATTAGCACATTTTTATTGAAAGCACATAAGTGCGGGCGTGTGCCTCAAACCAATTCTCATTTTACAGAGACTGTCAGGCCTTATTGACAGAGAGGAAAGGACAGAGTGTACTGCTGGAGTTTGGTGAGAGTCTCAAGTGGTAGGTTTTAAGGAATAGTTAAGTTTAACAGGCAATTTCAAAGTCTAGTGGTTCTATAAAACTAGCAACTTACTAAAAGTTCTCTTTGAATTGGGTGAAGTTTAATTGTAGCTTTAAACCAAGAGTTTATAGGCTTTCAGCTGAAGCCAATTAATTAGACAACTGGTTTAATGCTGTTTCAAAAGGCTTTAAAATAGGGGCCATAAAAGGAGAGCACTTTCAGTGCTTGCAGTAGAGTGCAGTTAGAATTTGGTACAACTAGGAGAAAAAAAGGAGGGTGATCACTTATTCTTTAAAGTATGTGGAAATTGGAACTTTTAACTCAGAGCACTGGGGGTCAGAACAAATCAAAGCTTCTGATTGGGTCAGTAGAGATGGTGATTACTTACTATTACTGCTTTAACTTAAATCTTATTTTGTGGTTCATAAGTTCTGTATTAATAAAGGGAAGAAAGGTCCTAAAGTAACATTTTTGATTGGATTAAATTTTTTAAGAAACAGAAGTAGTCAGTCATTCTAGGAGAGCTCAGTCATGGTTTGCCCCTCTGGCTCTATGGAAAGACAGCTACGTTTCCCGTGTCAGCATGTTTGCAGGAGCTATCTCAAACTGAACATTTAGAGAGAAAAGTAGTCACACTACAGGCAGAAAAAGAATGGGTGACCACCAGGCATAGTAAGAGGATGAGACCAGTAGTTCAAGAATCCCTAATGCTTTGGAGACTGTTCAGGGAATGGGGTCTCTGAAAAGCCACAACAGCCAAATTTGTTGTACCATGGTTGCCATGCTGCACCGAGGGAGTTGAAAGTGCAAGTAGAATACTTGAGGGATTTAATAAAGTGTTTGTGTGGCTGCAAGTGGAGCTCCAGGGTGGTATGCTCCCTCTAGTTTTGGTGTCAAGGATGCCTTAGAACAGTTACACGACCTGGAGGAGGAGGGTAACAAGCCAGTGCTTGTGGTACACTTTACTACTGATGCCACAGGCTTTTCAAAGGTCCTAAATGGGAGCTAGGAAGTAAGTTTGAAAAATAGGACCTCAAAGATATTAACAAATACAAATCAGAAGACCACAAGCTTCAAATTTCTGGAACATTGGACTGGCTCTAGGGGGAGTGGACCAGTGTAATGAACCAGTTACACTGGGCAGGATCAGTGTATATTCTGGGATGAACATTTGCTAGTATGGTTGGGACATTTAGTTTAAACTAGAATGACAAAGGGGATGGGAACCTAAGCAAGGGTGATGAGGGAGAGAAATGAGGCTCGTAAATTGCAAAAGTAGATAGGTTAATTCAGGGCAATTTTTTTTTTTTTAAAAACACTGACCTGGAGTAGAAAGGCAAGCCTAAAAGCTTAGCTTTATGCACAAAGCATTCAATAAAGTACATGAACTGATGACACCAATAGTTTATGGCCAATGAAATTTATATCCATTTGAGGGGTTCAAGACCAAAGCTGGGAACATTGACATTCCACCTTTCAGAACGACAAGGTGGTGGGCCATCACTTGAGGACAGTTGCCAGACCAAGCTTTGACTTGGTCCATTTGAATGGAGACTTAGGTCTACTGTTTGATTATTATTAGATACCCAATGTAGGAAATAAAAGGTGCATCTAAAAACTACAAGTTATGGTGACTTTAATCATCTTTGGATTAAAGTTCAAAAGAGTAGCTTCCAAGAGCAATGTCATCAAATCAACCAGACCAGTCATCTTTGACCTGGTAATGGTAATTAGACTTTTAAGGCAAAACATCACCTACAAAGTAGTGATCAAAACATGATAGAATGTAATGCTCAATAGAGAAACTTGGAGTGGAAACAATTGCAACTGATAAAGGGAATTACAATGAAATGGGGATAGAGTTGGCTAAAGGGGACAGTTTTTTTTAAAACGAGAGACAGAAGCAAGCAGTGGTGAACCGAGAATTCATGACTCAGTAGAAATATCCCAGGATGGAGGGAGATTGAATGGGATAAACAAACCAAGGCTGGATAGTCAAGGACAGGATAAAGTTCTAGAAAAAAAAAATCAAGAGTCAGTGATAGCCTTGAAGACTAAGATAAATGCAGGATCCAAAGGATGGCTGAAGAGAAATAAACAATGGCAAATTAAAGACTATAACTGACAAGACTATATATAGTTAAGATGGCAAACTGTTCATTCACCCTTTAGAAAATGGATCAGGGAGATAATTTTTTGATTCTGGCAGTTTTCCAATCCACCAGCATTTTCAACATGACCTCCTACTCAAAAGGAGGCAGACAAAACGCATGTGACCTAACATCTATTGTTGCTATAAAATAGCAGCACACTAAGGGGGAAATCTATTCAAGCAGTTAGCATTTCTTTAAAAGAGAAACTGGTGTCTGACTTATTAGCAATCAAGTCCCAGAGTGGGCAGAAACTACAAGATGTTCCTATTTAGACTTTCAGAAGGTGTTAACAACATACCTCTCAAAGGTTAAGTTCTAAGAGCCCATGGCGTTGGAGGTAGCATATTGGTGTGGATCGAGAATTGTCTGACAGACGGCAACTGGGATAAAGGATTCTTCCAGGTTAGTAACCTGGAGTGTAGACTGCAACTGTTCCATTTAATGTGATATGGAGGAAGCAAGCAAAATGCATGAGCCAAACTTCCAAACACAGGTGGAAAGGTGAAAGAGGGATACAGGTCACAAACAATGACCGGGTTAAGCAGGCAACTGGTATGAGGTATAGTGGAAAAAGGTGAAGCTGTTCTTGGAATGAAGAACAAAAAGGGACTTGAGCATGAAACATGCAGGCACAACAAGTCTGTCAGAAAGGCTAATGGAATGTTGATTCTTATTTCAAAGGGACTGGAATAAGAGTAGGGAAGTCTTAATGCAACTGTACAAATGTTGATAAGACCACACTTGGAGTGGAGGGGTCCCCTTGAGGAAAGATGTTTCATTGGAGGCACTCCATGGAATATTCGTTAGGTTCATCCTCAATCTGGACAGATTGCCTTTGAGCAAAGATTAATAAGGTTGGGAGTCCACTCTGGAATTCTGAAAGGTGGTCCCATTGCAAGAGTATTCTTAAGGGCTAAATGTAAAGATCTTCCCATCAGTCTAGGAAGAGGGCGGAGTCTCAGGATAAGTGTCCATTTATGGTGAAAATATTGAGAGACCTGTCTCATCCCACCTTCCATAAGATACTAAGGCTGAGACACTCTTCTCATGAGACTCTCTTTAACGGGATCCATAAATGCATATTGTCTCAATTCAGAAGGTATGATATGAACCAGGCATTAGGTTTTTTAAGACCGTCACTGCTAAGACAACAGCACTAAAACCCAGTCTTGCCAATCTGAAACTAGTTGATTAAATTTCAATTGTAATTCTCTTTTATCCAAGCTTAAAGTTAGATGTATGGGCCACTGGATAGATCCAGCCTTATTTTCTGGCATCATTAAAGCCCCTTGTATAAAATAAGTTAGAGCTGGTGAATATTACACCAAGAATGCTAAAGGACTGGAACAGTTACTTTAACATTTGAAGAGCACATCTTTAGGGAGCCATGGATCTGGTGAGTATGGTTGATAAAAAACAGAAGCTTACTCAAAAGTTATCCAGAACCAGACAAAACCAGCACAGTGAACAAATTATGCTTAAACTTTGTTTAATTCTTTGAACTGAAGGCTTTACTATGGTCATAGATTGGAGCATGCCCCAATCAGGTCAGAGAAAAAAACCCAGTCATGGCTTAAATAGAAAAACTGGAGTCAAGAGCACTTGAGCAAGTTAGTTCGAGTATTCTACAAGAATTTGTAAGAATTATGGCATGTTGTCTGCAAACTGAAATGGCACTTATTGTGGGTGCAGTTATTAGACAATTAGTGCCTTGATACATTTAGTACAAGATTATATATTTCATAACGAGGCCACACTTCAATGGCCATGAACAGTAGGGGAATAAAGGGATCTGGGACAAAGTACTTACAAGGTAACTGATTAAAGCCACTTAAAATCCAAGCACTTGGTCAATTTCTAGTGGAAATAATTGAAAGTAGAAATTGGTTTGACTCCACATGGAATAAGACTATCAAGATAATAGACAGTGCCAAACTAGATTCAAAGACCAAGAGGATAATAACCATCAACCACAGTGAAGCCAGAACAGTCATGCAACCTCTTGAGCTCGTGTGGATTAGTGGTCCAACCCCATCCAATTTCACTTGCAGCAAGTCAATTTGGGAATTATACAGTTCACTGCTTTTGTGCAAGAAATTTGTTGGAATTTTTGCATGTTAAATTCCTAACATACCAGAAATATGTTCATGTGACAGAACACAAAATATTAGCCAAAAACTTAATGACTCTCATGTTGTCATCCATGTTCATTAGTTCATGCAGCACATATGGGAGCCAGGCTGGCTGTGATGTCACAGGTGGACAGTTTCTGGCCTGTTGTGTACGAGGTTTGCCATGTTGCATATAATGTTGCTTGCAGTTTAGAGCAGCATACTATCATTTGGAAGACTCTTCAAATCAAGCCTTAAAGAATCACTGATCAAGATTGAGATGAACTAGTTTAAATAAAAATTAAACATGTTGCCACTTATGGGGTAGTCCAAAATATTCTATGCACAGTACTCTATGTCAGGGTTGCATTTCCGAAAATCTTGCCTTTTAAACAAATTCCCTCATCTGTCAAAACTAGGATTAAATGTTTGTAGGGACTGAATTAAACATTCTTTGAACTTGAAGACAGGGCCACCTGTAACTTGTGGCCATATTCCTACATTTTTAAATAAAGCAACTTAATGTTTGTTTTACACTCTGGAGCTCATAAGTCTTCAGATCTGCTGCTCATCGGGTTCCAGGCTAGCTGCTGGGGCCTTCCTTTATCCTGCCTACACTGACTAGTGCCTAGCAGTGCCTTTTTAGGATGCTGATTTGCTGGCCATCACCACTCCGAGGACCACTTGGGCTACAGGAGGCTGCTTTTTCTCAGCCACCCCACCACTCTGTTAATGATTACCATAGCTGAAAATGTGTTGCTGGAAAAGTGCAGCAGGTCAGGCAGCATCCAGGGAACAGGAGAACTGTTCCCTGGATGCTGCCTGACCTGCTGCGCTTTTCCAGCAACACATTTTCAGCTCTGATCTCCAGCATCTGCAGACCTCACTTTCTCCTTAATGATTACCATAGTCTGACTGGTTGAGGTCTGGTGGGTTGAGTGTTCCCCAAAGATCTCAGGCAGAGCAAAGGGTCACAAGTCTTGACACTCCCACCTTCAGACAAGTGAGGGAAAGGACACCAATCCGAAGGTATTGCAATAACTTAAAACAATCCAACTAATCAATGTTCCAATCTTTAGGTTAAGACAAAATGCTGAAAGAGGAACTGTCAACTGCAGGCTTTCTATGGGACAAGAGGAGAAGAGAATGGTACACCAGTAGATCTAGGTGCAGTAAAAATATAGAGAAGCCTGATTTGAGCATGTGACCCACCATATTTTACCAGATGTGTTAAACAAAACTAGAAATCCTTCAGTCTCTTGGCGAGGGGAAAGAGATTTATACTTGAGTGCTTTAAAGCTCATGTACTAGTCAAATTGATTTAAAGTGTACAAAGTTTTGCACACTAGACAATGGGTTTAGAATCACAATAGAAGGTATTAAAATCTCATCATCAAAACTTTGCTATATCATTGATGGAAAGCAATTTTAGAATCAGCACAAATACCATCTATCAGAATAGACAGCACACTAACTACAGATCTAATGTCTCACTGTACTTACACCACAACCTAGTCCAGAACTAAATCCCAACAATTCAGATTTTGGGGACACTTACTTCCACTTAAAATGCCACTGCATATTTAGAATTGTGTAATACTACCTTTATTAGGGCAACATTTGAATAGGCTAGAATGATAGCCTAACACCATAGCATCAACCATAGCATCGTGGGCGGCACGGTGGCACAGTGGTTAGCACTGCTGCCTCACAGCGCCTGAGACCCGGGTTCAATTCCCGCCTCAGGCGACTGACTGTGTGGAGTTTGCACGTTCTCCCCGTGTCTGCGTGGGTTTCCTCCGGGTGCTCCGGTTTCCTCCCACAGTCCAAACGATGTGCAGGGTCAGGTGAATTGGCTATGCTAAATTGCCCGTAGTGTTAGGTAAGGGGTAAATGTAGGGGTATGGGTGGGTTTCGCTTCGGCGGGTCGGTGTGGACTTGTTGGGCCGAAGGGCCTGTTTCTACACTGTAATGTAATCTGTAATCTAATCTAAACCAACATAGTTACATCACACCTCAAGCAGCAACATATTTAAGAAATGCAGATGCTGGAAAAATTTTCCAAAGGTACTGCCGATTTAATGTTGTACCCAGTGACCCTCAGAGCTGGTCCTCACTTAGCACCCCACCAGCATGTACATCTGAAAATTACCAGCTGTTGCCACCCCCAGCCACATTCCCTTCCCTTGTCAGTCTTCCACAGGGACTGTTCCTCTGGGACACTGGGTCCATCCCCCTCCACTCCCTACACCTTCCCATGCAATCACAGGTCTAACAGCTGCCCATTTATTTGCTAAGACCCCAGAATACCTTCCAGTTGAAGCAGTGATTTATCTGCACTATTCCATCTAGTCTACTATACTCACTGCTCAATAACTCCCTACATTCAAGATGAAAAACAGACCAGGCAACCACTGAGGAACATAAAATGACCAAACTTCTGATTGCCTGCCACTTGTGTTCCCTGGTCAGCACCTGTCTTTTGGTTCTGCAAGCTGAAAGACTACCACTTAATTTTCCACTTGGAAACCCTGCAGCCTTCTAAGCAACTGCTGTTCTCTCTCTGGGTTCCATGTCTACCTAGTGTATTAACATACACCTTCCTGGCTACAGCAAGTTCTGAAAGAGGCTCACTTTTCATTTCACAAGCAGACACGAGTCCTCCAGAGCTAGCTAACTACTATAGACAGTCACAATGCAGGAAATGCAGCAGCTAATTTGCGCACAGTAATATGTCAAGTTGAGATTTGTTTACTGGTTGACATTAGATGACTACTTTGAAATACCACTTACATCCACTCTCCCAGTTTCCAAACATTATTCAAATACTTTAGTGCCAGGTGAGTGTGAAACAGTGGCTTCTACCTTATCATCCTCTTGAACAAACAGAGCTTGACATTGATTACTGTAGGAAAGATTCGCACCCTACAATTCAAATACGTAGACCCATTCAGTCTTCAAATGTGGTAGTGTCAAAGACTTAAGTGGGGACACCTTTTTGGAAATTTGTAGCCAAGTTTGATTTCGTAGAATATATACCGGATACTATTCTTCTAGCAGTAAAAGTTGAGGCACTGATACTTTTGCCATCAAGAACACAGTATTTCACACGAAGCATGTTTAGGCTCTGCAAGGCAGGAAGGAAACAAGTTATTTTCAGGGAGGTCAAAATGCAAAACTTGGATTACAGCAAGATTACCACCTTGGGTTTAAAGTTAACCTATAGCTGACCCACTTAAACTGTCAAGGTACGTACTACTCCTGTTCATAGGGCTGAGTCAAAGTTTTTCCATCTGAACAAGCTGTTTAATAAACTGAATCAGCTCAACTCTGGCCATATTGGAAAGTGCATATGATACAAAGAGCTGAAAATTAAAAGTAAATGGCCATGTTTGACAGCCAGCAACATGCACAGTAGCAGCAAAATAGACAATTTTAAAACCTAAAATCCACAAAGGAAACAAAATGGCTAGAGAAGTTTTAAAGTCTGCTTTGTGAATGTGTTTCTTAAAAATGCACAAGTGGTTGATGCAATTACACTGTCAAGATTAAAATACAAGTAAATCCATTAATCGAAGGCTGAAACCTCCACTGTTCCGGCTTCAAACATCCAAACTACCATCTTTTTACATTAAAACTGGAGAAACGAATAGTTGACTCATGGATTTGATCAAGGGCTGTGCTGAGGCCTCAGTAACATATCTAATCCCAGAACCGAAATGGCAAACTGTTCACTACCACCATAACTTCCCAACTGAGACTGGTCATTATCAAAGACAATTGAAAAGGAACCCCCAAGAACTTAAGATTGCATTGATCCCCAAAAATGCTATTAATAAATGAGCCCGATAAAATATTGCCAGCAACTTCTTGGAACAAATTCCAGAACTTTCACATGCCATATGCCGTCATTTTATTCTCTTGCACATTAGTAAATAATACAGACATTTTACTAGAGGTGACACCAACATTCCAGGATACAATCTGATAGTTCACAAGTACGGAACAGAACTCTCCTTATGGCACTGCACCAATCAACCCACATTTCCAAAATTGAAATGGGCAAGGTGGTACAAACTTTCCAACTGAAGTTTTCCATGTCAACTACAGGTAATACTCAGCCTGCTCCACAAGCCTCTCTTCCTTCTCTCATTATATGTCAGAAAGAAAAACAATTTGCAATCTAAGTCTGTTCACAAATCACATAGGCAATAACCTCCTCAGCATCTTTTGAACATATCAAATCTGTAGTCTTGATCTCACACTCCTTCCCAAGTCCAAAGCATCACTATGTCCATTGTATATTATCAGCTTCCTTATCCTTGAGCTGACAAGACATTATCTTCAACACCCCATCTCTAATGCAAACTAAGCTAACCATCCATCCTCACTCATGCTGGGGTATAAGCTTAATCATTAGATTTCCCAGACTTCATGTTTGAGAGAGAAACCAGTGTAAACCATCTAGTCATTAACATTAAAGAATTTTCTTTAAGGGCAGCACAGTGGCTCAGCAGTTAGCACTGCTGCCTCATAGCATCAGGGTCCCAGGTTTGATTCCAGCCTCAGACAACTGTGTGGTGTATGCACATTCTCCCATGTCTCTGTGGGTTTCTTCCGGGTGCTCAGGTTTCCTCCCACAATCCAAAGATGTGGTCAGGTGAATTGACCATGCTAAAATTGCCCATAGTGTTAGGTGCATTAGTCATAGGGAAACTGGTCTGGTTGGGTTACTCTTCAAAGGGTTGGTGTGGACTGGTTGGGCTGAAGGGCCTGTTTCCACACTAGGGCATCTAATTTATCTAGGCAAAAAGTAGCCTAGCTGGGATCAACCACACCTGCAACAAATACCTTGGACGAAGACCTTGGAGTGCATGTTCATAGTTTATTGAAAGTGGAGTCTCTGGTACATAGAATAGTGAAGGCAGCATTTAGTAGGCTTCCTTTTATTAGAGAGAGCATGGAGTCTAGGGTTTGGGAGGTCATGTTATGGTTGTACAGGACATTGGTTAACAGAGTTTTGGAATATTGTGCACAAATCTAGTCTTCCTCTGATAGGAAGACTTGTGAAACTTAAAGATTTCTCAATATTTAAAATATTGAAGGCCATGAGCTCTAGGGAAAGGCTGAATAGGCTTGAGCTGTTTTCCCTGGAGGAGAGGCTGAGGGGTAACTTTAGAGGCTTAATCATGGAGGGTGTGGATAGGGTATATAGACAAGGCCTTTCCCTGGATTGAGTGTCCAGAATTAGAGGGCAGGGCGGGAGGAGAGGAGTGGAGGAAGGGACCTAAGGGGCAACTTTTTCTCAAAGGGTTCTGCATGTATGGAATGAGCTGTCAGGAGGAGGTTGGTACAGTTACAACATTTCATAAAGGCACCTGGATGGGTATATGAATAGGAAGGGTTTAGAGGGATATGGGCCAAGTGCTGGAAAATGGGACTGGATTAATTTAGGATCGGATTGGCATGGACCAAAGGATCTGCTTCCATGCTGTACACCTGACTAAATGGTAAGCCATTAAGGTTTCAATCTGCCCATCTTTTAAAAGGATACTCCATATTATTAAACAGTCCACATGTAAGAGCACTTCTAAATTTTCCCCTTCAACTCTATTTTAATTTAGTCTCCTCACCCTCCACCTAACTCCCTCCCATACCTTTGGTTTGTATTGCCCTTAACAGGCTCTACCACTAAATTTACTCAACCGGAAACATAGGCTTACAGGTGGTGGTCCACATGAAAAACTGAGCATTTTTGGATTATAGAAGAGGAATATTTTTAGGGAACATGGGGCATAGTGGTAATATCACTAGGCGATCAGCCCAAAACTCTAATGTTCAGGGACATTGATTCAAATCCCACATGGCAAAAAAGTTTTAATCTGGAGCAAAGGATTTTTTGCATCGAGTTTCACTTGCAGCACAATGAGAACCAAGAATTGCAACAACCTAGTTAAGTGGTCAAGGAAAAGATGTCTGACCAAGCTTCTTAGCTGAAAATGCTTTTCATAAAATTCCACATCAAAAGGCCATTTAAACTCAAAGATATGGCATTCATGGGAAAGAAACTAGATCAAAGGTAAACAGTGATGAACACTAGTGAATTTAAATCATGGGTTGGGGATACAGAGCTTGGTGCTATGACCATATCCACTTGCAGGCCAGATTAATGACTCAATCTTAGTGCAACGTGGTCAGATACAATTGCAAATAAAAAAGATATTTGAACTGCAGAAAAAAAGTAAGCAAACAAAATAGCTGTACACCTACAAGTACAAAGTGCTGAATATACTCCATAATTGGTTAAATAGCAGAGAAAGCCAGAAGAGTTAGACTATGCTGAGCACGTAAAGCCAATGCAGAGCAGTAAATTACAGCAACTACAATGCTGAATTTGTAGCTAAAACAATTGATTAAATGCAAGATGAAGCATAGATCTCAGACAACTGCAACATTTTGATTCTTCTATCCAAAACATTACAGTATTGAAGCAGGAGGTTAACCTCTGTCATAATCACTTCCCCACGAAGTTACCAAATATTAGCTAGGAATGCACCTCTAAAATGACTAAGTTAAAGTCAACCAGCAGCATCCTAGGTCCTTGGCTTTGTGAAACAATTTCCATCATTCTTTTCCTAATCTGACCATCTGAAATAAAGCATAACTATGCAAGACCCACAGTGCTCAAAACATTATACCTTAAGTTCAACATTGAACAATTTGTTCTGTGATTGGTCAAATCATCATGTTTGACTATTAATCAGGACACCCAAGTTCAAATCCCACCATAACAGATGGTGTGAGTTGAATCCAGTGGAAGATCTGAAATTGAAGTTTGAATGATGTTAGTGAAACTGCTATCAATTGTCAGAAAAACCTATGATTCACTCATGCTTTTCAGGAAAGAATTTTGCTGTCCTGACCTGGTCTGGCCTACATGCAACTCCAGACCCATAACAATGTGGGTGACTCAACTGCCTTCTGGACAATTAGGAATATGTAATAAATACTCGCCTAGCCGGCAACCCTGCCACAATGAATAAAAAACCAGATATCTTCCTATGGTCATGTCACTAGGCTGGCAAACAGACTACAAAGCCAAAGAAACAAAATAAGCAGTACATCAAGCTGAAAGATATTACAACTGCACACATTCCTCTCCCCACTGTTGAAGAACCTTCCACAGCCCATACACGTTATGTCCGTGGGCTCATTTAGACCATCATTCACAATGCACCTTCTGCAAAGCCCAGAGAGGGACATACGACCAAGTATCCACTTACTGGGAAACAAGACATTTGAGTACTGATGCTGTGCAGACAAAAATTCAGGTAGCTTGTCTTAGCATCAGTAATTAGATTTAAGAAATATGAAAGACATCTCAACCCACCAAAAAAAAAGCAGTGATCTTTGAGTTATGCAAAATTGTTTAATTTATTAAAAATAATTATTCCCAAGTTAAACCTAAAATGTTCTGCCAGATGTATCATTTAATACTGAAAGTAATTTTACTAGAGATCAGAACAATCTTTTAATAATTCATTTTTTGAAGGAGTCAAATGATTGTGTATACATATCTCAATTTGATTAGTTCCAAGTTTTATACCATCCGTAACCCATCACTGGTATTTTAGCCAAAGAGGAACTTGGTATACCATCCTTTTCACCCCCGAAAAAGTATCCGAAACAGTCATTCAGACCCTTGATCAGGTCTGTGCCTGCTTTCATTAAGATTTCTGTTCTTCACAGAAGATCATGCTGAAGCTATGCCCATGTCCCCTCCCCAGAGTAACTAATCCTGGCTTCCTTGATCGTCCCTCGCAAATAAAAAGTAGGTAAAAACAATGACTGCAGATGCTGGAAACCAGATTCTGGATTAGTGGTGCTGGAAGAGCACAGCAGTTCAGGCAGCATCCAAGGAGCTCCTTGGATGCTGCCTAAACTGCTGTGCTCTTCCAGCACCACTAATCCAGAACCTCGCAAATAAAGTATCTACTTCCCAATCAGCAACATTCCAGTTTAGCTTTTCTGTATCCTCAGCAAGGTCCGGATTATTCCCAATGTATATTTCAAATTGTGCCTCTACTGACAGGGTGAATAATTTAAAAATTTGCTCCTCTTGCAATAAATAGAAAAAAATCAGACTGCTTGGTACCCTGGGTTACAAACATGCTCGCAGCAACATTTACTGGTTCAAATCATCTGCAAACGGATGGAATACGTAGCGTCATACAAGTCTTCCGTGAAGCATAAAACACTTGTGGTCCACCGAAGTTTCTGGATTTTCTCGTACTGTGCGCACAAGGCCTGTCAAGGGGGAAAAACTCAAGCATACACATTTCCACAATCGAAGGGACACTCTGAAAGCCGCAGTAAAAAAAACACGACGAAGACAGAAAAAAAAATCGTGTGCGCAGTGAAGAATGCATTGGATGAGGAAAAGCTTGCGAGTCTGCGCTAAATGGCGGCTCCTCCAACATTGCGCAACCAGCCTAACTTCTCCACACCTCCCTTTGAATCATGCCACCATATGAAAAGATCGCCAGCAAAACAAAAATGCACTTTAGTAGCAGTACGTAATAGTAAAGAAAATCGCAGAAGATTTAAAAACAAACGCCGACAAAATCAGTGATAGCCCAGAATGCCTGTGCGTGTGCCCGCGTGCGCGCGCGCGAGAGAGAAATTTCTAGAAACCGCAGTTCCTTCAAATCGTTTCGGAACCCGGCGCCTCATTCGGTGCTGTCGGTTCACTCTCGGTAAAAGATCAGGTGAGAAGAATGAATAAAACACATATACATGTTTCTATATCGTAAAAGGCTGCCTAATTCAACGATAAAAACTGAATTAATTGCGCTGGGACGTGACAGTCCCGCAAGTCTGCCGTGCGTTTCCACTCACGTGTAAGCAAGTCGAGAGCGGGTTTTTTAATGCGACTCAAAAAAAGGGGCTTTTCAATCACCCCCAGCCAAAAATAAAACAATCAAACGACCGCTAAATTATTTTAGACATTGAGAATCTAATAGAAAATCCATTAAACCCACTACAGTCCGCAAATGCAGACATAACCCACCCCCCCGATTGGGTTTGAATAAATTCGCCAGCACGCTCAAACAGATTTGCATACTTTGGATACCAAAGGGGAAAAAATATAAAATCATTGTAGCCTCAACTTCAATTTTAATCTAGTATGAGGAATTCCCCTCCCTTCCTCCCCATTGGATTCAAGGTTTTTTTAAAAAAACACTGCAGCGGCCTAGGCTAGCGAAAAAACGCCTTAACTCCCACCGCCCGGCCCAGTATCCCACATCGCATGGGCACGGTAGATAAAAGTGCCACTTGCTGTCGAACAAAGTCGTTCGAGTCGATTTTTTAACTATCACTTACATGGCTACTGTGTGGTTCAACCTGTACTCAGTTGTCGGGAGCTCACAAGACTAAGTGGCGTCCAGAGAACCGCGTTCTGGCTTTTTTTTTCCCCTTTTGCCCTCCTCTCCACCTCGCCCAGACAAAGTGACGCAGCACACGCCACTCGCTATGGTTACGACGTGAATCGTGCGTCCATGTGTCGCGGTGATTGGTCACCTACGACGCCAAGGCTCGGCCGGAGGTCCCTCCTCCTCACTCGAAGCTGTCAATTAAGTTCGCGCGTGCCTATTTATAAGGTTGTTCGCGCTTTTAGGATCCAAGGTAATGAGTCAGGATAAATTGTTTACAGCGGGATCGGTTCACTTCTGGCACATGTTTTGCATATTAATTGAAAACGCCGTTACCATGTTTCAGCGTCCAGCAATTCATAAGATAACAGCGTCCATTTTAGCCTAACTCTCGAATTTAAGCCACAATCTGAACTGACTCCACACTTCAGTACAGCAGGAAGGGGCTGACCTTTAAAACTCCATACCATTATTTGATCTGCGACTTTTCCATCCAGAAGAGTCACCAATTTCACTGATCTGATCAGCGTGTTTCATGTTCTGGAATCTTGCTCTGCTCAAAATCGCTGTTTCTATATTGTACAGAATGGACATTGTACTTCCAAGTGACTTTGTAGTATGTAAAGTGTAATTTTTGTTGTAAATTTTCTTATGAACAAGTTGCTGAACATGTATAAGTCTGGATTTTTTTGTTTTTTGTGACGATACCTCACATTTGTTCAGTCATTCTGATGATGCAACTTTCCACACCAAATCTGCTAAGTCTCCCTTTTTTCCCCAACGAGAATCTCCACACAGTTTGACAATGAGGGTCTGCAGTATCTGATCCATTTCTTTCAATTCTGCTCTCATGCTCCCCCCTCCTCCTCCCCCTCCCTCACAGAAAGATATGGTTCCCCTCATCATTTTCACCAGCATGACTTCAGAATTCTGAAGGGACTGCTTTTTCACAACATCTGATCCATTTTTCAATCACCTCAAATACCTTTTCCCTTTCCCATGCAGTGGAAAAGTGTCTTCGATTTCCAAAGTCTCAGGCGAAACAATGATTTACATGTACTTCTTTTGGTTTAGTACACTGTATTCACTCACAATGTAGTCTTCTCAACCATTAGGGAGACCAAATGCAACTGAGTGATCACTTTCAAATGGTTGAGAAGACTACATTGTGAGTGAATACAGTGTACAAAACCAAAAGAAGTACATGTAAATCATTGTTTCGCCGGAGACTTTGGGATTTGAAGACACTTTTCCACTGCATGGGAAAGGGAAAGGGAAAAGGTATTGGAGGTGATCAAAAAATGGAACAGATGTGAAAAAGCAGTCCCTTCAGAATTCTGAAGTCATGCTGGTGAAAACGTAGTCCATACGTGTGACCCCAAGGTCCTCGATACTTATCACTTTAAGCAACATGCTTAAAATCAACTTGCTATCATTCACACATCTGTCCTCAGCATCCTTCACTGCTACATTCCAGTTAAGCTCAACACAAGTTTAAGGAATAGGACTTCATGTTCTGATTGGGTATTTTGTACTCTTCTGAACTCAACATAGTTCAACAATTTCAGACCATTTTAAGTGTCCATTTTAATTTTTTTGCCGTATGTTGGTTTGAATCTTGTTTTTTGTGTTTTTGCCTTCAGACAGGCCTGTTCATTATTCTACCATTCACACTCCAGACAAATTCTTTAATACTTTTTGACAACCTTTACCAGTCTATCTGCATTTTTTTCCATGACATGTTTGACATGCAATTCCTCTCACCATCTATCTTATACAAGATTGTCTCTTTTGTTCTCCTTCCTCCTCCCATAAGACCATAAAATGTAGGAAAAATAGACCATTCATCCCATTGAAACCGCTCTACTCTTCAATGAGATCATGACTGATCTGATAAATCCTCAACTCCACTTTCCTGCCTTTTCCTTAAAATCCTTGATTCCCTCTTCCTGTTTTTTAATCAGTCTGTCTCAGCATTGAATATACTTAATGACCTAGCCTCGACAACTCTTTGCAGTCAAGAATTCCACAGATTCACTACCCTTAGAAAATAAATTCCTCCTCATGTGTCTTAAATGTGTGATCCCTTATTCTGAGATATGCACTCTGGTCCGAGACTCTCCACTTTCTACATCTACTCTGTCAAGTCTCCCAAGAACCTTGTATGTTTCAAGAAGGTTGCCTCTCATTCTACTCAATCCCAAAGAGTACAGGCTCAACCTCAACCAAGACAGTTCTTCCATATCTGGGGTTAAGCTAGTGAACCTTTTCTGGACTGCCTCCAATGCCAGTCCATCTATCCTGACATAACGGGCTCAAAACTTCAATTTTCCAGTTGTGGTCTGACTAGTGCCTCATACAGTTTTAGCAAAACCTCCTAACCTTTATGCTCTATTCCCTTTGAAATAAAGGCCAGAATTCCATTTGCCTTCCCCATTACCCACTGCTAAGTTTTTGTGATTCATGCTTGGGGATACCCAAGTCCTTCTGTTTTGTAGGTTTCTACAATCTCTCTCCCTTTAAATAGTGTTCAACTCCTGTATTCTTCCTGCTAAAACGGATAACCTCATAATTCCCCACATTTTACTCTTATCTCCCAAGTTGTTTGCCCACTTGTTTAACCTGCCTATATCCCTCTGCAGATTGTCATCCTCACCACGTCTTCCCACATATATTTGTCTCTTCTGCAAATGTGGCAATATTACATTCACTTTCCTCATCTCATGATTATATATTTTAAATAATTGTGACCCAGCCCTGATTCCTGTGACACTCCAATAGTTACTGGTTGCCATCTTGAAAATGCCCCCCTTCTCCCAACTTTCTCTTTTCTATTCGTTAGCTGATGCTCTATCCATGCTAATATACTGCTTTTAACACCATGATCTTCTCTTATTAATTAGCCTAATATGTAGTGCCTTATCAAATATCTGAAAATCCAAATATACTGTATTACATACACTGCTTTCCCTTTTATCTATCATATTTGTTACCTTCTCAAATAATCCTAGTAAATGTCAGGTATTATTTCCCCTTTGTGAAGCAATGTTGACTCTGCTTGATCATATGATGTAATTTCTAAATACTCTGTTGTTACATCAGAATATCCTAGTGTGCATCTTATTAGGTCCAGGGGACTTAAGATATGTACCTAAGATACAAGAGCAGAATTAGGCTTTTCCTCACCCCTATTTTTGTGCCTTCTCCCTTAATCCTTCAAACCATTATCAATTAAACATCTGTCTAACTCCTCCTTAAATTTACTCACTGTCCCAGCATCCACTGCACTTTGGGGTAGCAAATTCTACACATTCGCAATGCTTTGGGAGTAGTTTTTCCTCAATACTGTTTTAAATTTGCTACCCCTCATCCTAAGAGCCAAAGGGTTCTGATTCTATGGAACTCTCTACTCTAGAAGGTTGTGCATGCTCCGTTGTTGGATACATTTAGGCCTGGGATAGTTTGGGACTGTTTAAATAAAAGTGTTTAAAATAATTCCCTGGCCTGCATCTTTAACAAATTTATGCACAAACTGTATATCCCCAAGTCTCCCTGTTTCTGCACTTGTTTGAGAATTGTATCCTTTATATTGCCTGTTCTCATTTTCCCTACCAAGATCTATCAATTCTCTCAGATCTGACTGACCTTTCCAGAGGACTGGTTTGTTGACTGCCTTCAATTCCCTGGATCAGAAGGTAACATTTGACAGGGTGAATCATATTTTTTTCAGGATTATGTACTTTTCAGTTCAGGATCCATTTTGCCACCAGTGTTCTTTATGGAGAAAGTGAGGACTGTAGATGCTGGAGATCAGAGTTAAAAAGTGTGGCGCTGGAAAAGCACAGCAGATCAGGCAGCATCCGAAGAGCAGGAGAGTCAACGTTTTGGGAGAGTCAACGTTTTGGGCATAAGCCCTTCATCAGGAATCATTCCTGATGAAGGGCTTATGCCTGAAACGTCGATTCTACTGCTCCACGGATGTTGCCTGACCTGCAGTGCTTTTCCAGCGCCACACTTTTTGACAGTGTTCTATATGCTGACCAAGTGCATGAACATCTCTTTTGACTATTCCTTATACAGTTGGACAGAAGTGTGTCAGTGATGACTGCTGTTGGGTACAATTGTAGGAAATGTGTGTGGAACCTTTCCTGCTCCTTTTACTCGAGTAATCATGTCAAGATGTTTGCTTAAGAGTGCAATTCTGCACAAGCTGAGCCCTGGTTATAAACCAACTGCTGGTCCCAAGTATTCTTATCTTCGAATTTGTCATTATAGATCCAGAGGAAATACAAACTTTCATTTATATATTGTCTTATAGAACTAAGGAAAACCTAGTTGCAAACAATTTGTAAATATAGTTACTGATATTGGAAATGTGGCAGCCAATTACAGCAACCTCCCACAAACTATATAATAATGACCATGTGTTTTAGTGATGTTGATTGACAGTTAAATATTGGCCAGGTCGCCGAAAATACAGCCCTGGCTCTTTTCCAGAATGCTGTTGTGGGATCTTCCACACCCACCATGAGTTAACATGGAAAGTGTTTGTATAACAAAAAGCGAGACGCTTTTATACCTTACTGTGTAAATCTTTGGCAGAATTTCAAACGTCGGCGTAAAAGACTGCAAAGTCTCATGCAGAATAGTGGTAGGTATTTGTTGAACAAATATTAAAATGAAAATTATTTACGTAGCGTGCAACACATTTTCTGCTAAATTTAGTGCAAGTAAAATGGCGTCACTGTAGCTCCACCTATAGCTCGTCAACATTTTCTATTGGACAACTCTGCTCCGATGTGACCACAATGCAAGGTCACGCTTGGTTGAACTGCCAGAGTGTGGCTTCAGCTTGTTCAATAATTTGAAAGTCAGTGGTAGCAACGCGTGGGGGTTAACGCTATTGACAGTCTTCAGTATTTTTTTTTTAAAAAAAGCTCGGTTTGGAGTTTTTTTTAAAGAATCACCTTTCAGGCAGCGTGGAGTGATTAACTGATGTGGGACTGGGGATGAACATCGCATGCGTACTTAACGGGAAGGAAGCCTCAGGGCAGATCCTAAACAGATTTAGAAGTCTTCACTTCTTTTCAACTGCATTTTATAGATCCATAGAACATGACAGCGCAGTACAGGCCCTTTGGCCCTCGGATGTTGCGCCGACCTGTGGAACCAATCTGAAGCCCATCTCACCTACACTATTACATTTTCATTCATATGCCTATCCAATGACTATTTAAATGCCCTTAACGTTGGTGAATCTACTACTGTTGCAGACAGTGCAACAGCACTACTCTGAATAAATAAATTACCTGTTTTGGACTTGACTATTTGCATGTAACGTCAAGAATTTTAATAAAATGTACTGGTTAGCTCATTAATACTAATAATATTAGAAAAAAAAAATAATCGGTCATTGCTACCATGACACAAATCACAAGCACGCAATATCTAATGATGAAAACAGAACGCTGAAAATAACAGGTATGGAGAGAAATAGTTAACATTTCCAGATCTTCGACTGGACTATTCGCAGTGTTGTGTACTTATTTCAAAATGTTAGCATCCCTAGTTTTTTTTGAAATATTATATGATACTTAACTACCTGACGTTTAAATCGTTTCATTGGTCTGGTATGCTTTACTGACTAAAAAGTGTGGTGCTGGAAAAGCACAGCTGGCCAGGCAGCATCCAAGCATCAAGAGACATGACGTTTCGGGCATAAGCTCTTCATCAGGTTAGGTGACTTCTAAAAGTTATTGGGCATAACGCGAGCACAGCTTATATGCTATTTTGTTCGTTGTGAAAACTTAAGCAATATGAGCCATTAAAATATGATTACATTGTTCAGTACCAATCACAACTCCTAGATACTGCAGCTAGACAGGATCCGGCTTGGGCCAAGTAAGATTTGCATCGCATACATCACATTTTCAACACAGTCTAATCATCTGCCCCATACCTTCACAGTTTAACATCAAGCACAGAACTATAACAATCGCTAGGATGGCTTTCCGAGGGAAAAGTCTTGCTCGATTAACATTCTTGACTTTTTGAGGTAACAGAGGCAAATATTAAACGGAGAAAATAACTGAGTTAAACTTAGGTATTACCTCTAAGTTAAAAATCACAACACCAGTTCATAGCCCAATAGGTTTATTTGAAAGTACTAACTTTCAGAGCACTGCTCCTTCACCAGGAATCTAGTAATAATCAAGACCGACAGCGAGCTTTCTTCCTCCTATAAAAAGGAAGAGAGGTCACAGTGAACACAGGCCCTTTACAGAACATGGCAAAATGCTGGGGAACCAGGAAATGGTGGAGGAGCTGAATAAATGTCTTGCATCAGTCTTAACCATAGAATTCCAAAAATATTAAATAATCAAAGGACAAAAGGAGGAGGGGAAATAAATCCAATAACTACCACAAGAGAAAAGTGCTAGGAAAAGTAATGGGGCTAAAGGCTGTTAAATCTTCTGGACCTGTTGCGTTAAATCTTCTGGACCTGGTAATCTTCCAGGAAGTCCTGCAGGATTGAAAAGCTGTCACTGAAACCTTTATTTGTCAGAGTCAGAAAGCAGGTAACAACTGTCCTGTTAGCTTTAGAAATACATAATAATCAAGCAGTCAGCATGGCTTTTCTCATAGAATCCCTACAGTATGGAAACAGGCCATTTGGCCCAACAAGTCCACATCCACCCTCTGAAGAGCAACCCAGAGGTCCATTCCCCTACTCTATTGCTCTACATTTACCCCTGACTAATGAACCTCACCTACACATCCCTGAACACTATTGGCAATTCAGCATGGATCATTTCCAGGTTCACAATTATTGACATTACATTAATGACTTGCTTGACTAAAATAAAATGTACTACCACCAAGTATATTCACCCGGCACCAAACCTTGGTTGGACCATACTTAAGCATACTGTATGAAGTCCTAATCACCATGCTATAAAAAGAACTTAAGCACTGGAAAATACCAGAAATGCATGGCAGACACATCAAGAAAGGATTGACAGGCTAAGTTGCTTCTTCTAGGATTCGGGGGGGGGGGGGGGGGGGGGGTGGGTGTGGAGTGGAGAGGAACTGAAGAAATAACCTAAAAATAACCTAATAGAGGTTGTTAAAATTATTAAAGGCATTGATAGAAATGTTTCATTAAAATGAACAGCATAACTCTACCCAAAATAGTCACAATTTGGGACTCATTACCACAGGAGGTGGTTGAAGTGAATAGTATGGATGCATTTTAGGAAGAAGCAAGGTGGACATTTGGGGAAAAACAGAATACAGGGTTGCAATGGGAAATTTAAATAATGAAGGATGGAAGGAGGCTCAAGAGGCATAAAAACATGAGCTGGCTGAGCCATGTGGTCTGTTGCTATGCTGTGAATTCTATGTATCCCATCAACTTCCTAAGATTTACCATTGACCATAAACTAAACTGCAGCAGCCATATGAATAATCAAACAGCAGAATTAGATCAGAAGATTGAGGATGGAGGCAAGTAACTTAACTGACTCCCTAAAGTTTGTCCATTTATAAGACGCGTCAGGAGTGTGATGGAGCTCCAACACTACTGAATAACTCAACACCATGTAACATTTACTCCCTCCAAGGCACAGCAGCACTGTGTACAAAAGATGTAGGGCAGAAACTTGCCAAAGGTCCTTCAACAGCACCCTCTAAACATTCAATCTCAAAGACCAAGGCAAGGGAACACCACCACCTGCAAATTCCAGTGTTACAAAGACACTTCATATTTAATATTGTTTTGTGAATTTTGAAAAATTGCACAAAAATAATTTTAAATGTTGTAGAAATTGCTGTAATGAGTAAGAGGTTGCTGAAAGGTCTCTGTGAACATTGAGAATTTAAAAAAAAATTTAATCACATAACTACTGTGGCTGTAGACCCCTGGTTTGAAATGTGACTGGCTTGGGGAGGTGCTCGTTTTATCTTCTTTCAATTGGAAGCAGGCAGGGTTGAGAATTTTGGTTAACAATACAGTGACACCAGCAGTGCAGGTTCAACGCCCTCACTGGCTGAGGTTATCACAAAGGTCCTGCCTTCTCCACCTCATCCCTCACCTGAGGCATGGTGACCCTCAGGTTAAACTTAGCACCAGTCATCTCTAACAAGAGTGCAGCCCCCTGGAACTATGATGACTTGACCTTCAGTTGGAGGATAAAAATAAAGAACAGGCCGAGCTGTAAGAAGCTGCTCAGCCGATAGCTAATTTCTGAAAAAACTTGTTTAGTTCAGGATGAAACCTTTTTGTTCCTTTGAAAAAGCAAACGAAAAAATATCTCCTGAGTAAACCATGTCTGCAAGATTTCAGAGATAAACTGTGCACAATTAGCAACACGGCCACACCAGCCAGAACATAAATGGATTCAAACAAACATTTTGTGCTCTATCCTTTTGCATTAAAATAATAAACTATTGGTCAGTGTATTTTCATTCAGAAAGCTCATCCCTGCAGAGAAATGTTTTTTCTCTTCTGAAGACAGTGTGCATGTTTGAGGGATTGAGGGATAAGCTTTTACAATTTCCAAATTACAGTGTATGTAAACCAGTTATTGCATCTTTATTCAATAAGCTGTTTTATAATAAACCAATAACTATTCATTAAGAAACCTGGTTGATAGATCTTGTTTAAAACCTGATGAGATTGACTTTTTGTTGTGACTGATGGCATATTGGGACTTGAGTGATGGTGCACTCCCCACTAGGTTGGCTTGGAACTTGATCACCACTGCCAGTGTAAATCCCATTAGAAACCTGGAACTTCCTCCCAAACAGCACTGTGCATTCAACAATAGTACATGGGCTACAACATCTCAAGAGGTCTCATGACAATCCTCTCAAAGACAACTCAGCATGGGTAATCAATGCAGTTGTGCCAACATTCCAAGAACTAAATACAAAAGTAAAAACACTCCTACTACCATCTGAATGGACCTCTGGGGTACAGTTTTCTAGACAGGTGGCAGCCATTGAACAGCTGAGCAGAAATGGGGACATTTCTGAAACCTGGGAAGATAGTTCTTATGCTGGCCAGACACTCGGCACAAAGGTGTTATCGTAAAGAGCAATGATGGGATCTCTGACAGACCTTACAGTCTCTCTCTTGTTGCTAGTATAGACCCATGTAAGGTCATTGCCAAAAAATGGCAAGGTGGCAGCCAAGTCCTTTGTTAAAATAAAAAACTACAACCACCTAATGCCAACCAGATATTCTGTTGGCATTTCCCTGGATAAGACGATTGTGGATAAGGAAGTTTTCAGGGATCCTGTTTTGAAGTGTAATGCTAGGCAAGAAGCTAAAGTAAAATGTGAAGACAGCTTAAAAAAAAACTCTGCAGTTTTCATAGCTCAGCTCGATAGTATCCTCACCAGACTCCAGCAGGTCACTGAATAGTTGGCAAAAGCCAAAACCTTGGTTCCAATACATGGAGGAAAACTGTAGCAGCTTGACCTTGACATTAGTGGATATCAATGAATCCAGTACTGAAAGTTAAATTGTGACAATTCTTCATATTGTCTACATACAATTATCAAATCCAGGGAAAACAAGCTCCAACGAGGAAACGTTCATATCTGTACAACTGATATTTTGTTTTTCTGTATTTTAAACCTTGTGCAATGTCATTTTGCATCGGTTTTACTAGGACCTTGCAAATCATGAATTGAGACAAATAGTTCTCTCCCCCCAACTGTAATGCTGTTCCATAAAGGAGACACCATGGTCAATTCCTGATCAGAGCTGGATCAAACAATGAGTAAGTGAATGTTGTAGTTAATTTTTCAAAGATTGACAGTAGAAGTTAAGAGATTACCAGGCTGTCAACAACAACATCTGGTGACCTAATTACATAAAACAATGAGCTTGAACAGTATTAAAAAAAATGGGTAGGCCATTCAATTTCTCATGCCTTTCTTCTATTTATACTTGTTCAATAACCCAATCCAAAATACTCATCTTTGCCCCATATCCCTGAATGATTCATTAAAAATTCAGATTTAAAATTAAACTGAATTAGTATTGTCTTTATGAAGACATGGTTTAAGATTTCTACCACCTTTGTGTGTCGAAGAACACATAATTGAGGTGTAGCTCAAAATTTTAGAATATTCCCCCAGTTAGCAAATGTTGAGGTGTATACCTCAGGTTGAGGTCCTGGATGTAGGTTTGCTCACTGAGCTGGAAGTTTCGTTTTCGGACATTGCATTACCATACTAAGTAGCATCATGAACAATCGGAGCTACAAATCTTCTAAAAACTCGCTAACACCTATGGGCACGATATGCTAAAACTGGCTTGAAAATGGGAACCATTGCCATCTGACAAAGCGCCACCCGCGAACAGCTATACTTCCTGCACAAATGCCTAAAGAAGCAAGTACTATTTAAATGTCTTAAACACATACCTCCCCTTAACACCCCACTAGCCAAAAGAATAGCAGAGCAAAACGGCCGCAGAGTACTTAGAGAAATGATTTATGATGTCCACAACAGACGTCGTAAACACAACCGGGAAATTTCGCATCAAAAATCTTTACTCACTAATGCAACAGACCATGAATGGACAGACAGTACAACCAAACCAAACCATAGACATTAGACAGCGACAAACGCAGAAAATGAAAAAGAAACTAGACCTCCAGAAAAAACTAGACAAACTTACACAAAATAACAAAATAGAGGCATGGATAAAAAAAATCGTATCTGACCGACCCTTAACAGACAAATCAAAACTTCCAGGATGCCTACAAGATAGATTTCTTAGCAGTATTAGAAACAATACTGAAAGATAACCAACTCACGAAAGAGTTGGCACAGCATGGTGGCTCAGTGGTTAGCACTGCTGCCTCCCAACACCAGGGTCCCAGGTTTGATTCCAGCCTCGGGTGAATGGGTGGAGTTTGCACATTCTCCCTGTGTCTGCGTGGGTTTCCTCCGGGTGCTCCGGTTTCCTCCCACAGTCATAAAGATGTGCAGATCAGGTGAATTGGCCATGCTAAATTGCCCATAATGTTAAGTACATTAGTCAGAGGAAATGGATTTGGGTGGGTTACTCCTCGGAGGGTCGGTGTGGACTTGTTGGGCCGAAGGGCCTGTTTCCACTCTAAGTAATCTAATCTAAAAAAGAAACCCAGTAAACCATCAGACAGTTGCACCAACATTAAGCAGGAAAAAGGAAGAAAACACGCTCAATTACACAAGGAAAGCAAGCACTAGAAAGACAAAAAATCAAAATCATTGTTATCCTACCTGCAGACAAAGGATGCTTGACAGTCATTTTAAATCAAAGAGACTACATTGAGAAAGCGAATACACTACTTGCAAATACTAACACTTACCAACAGACCTGACCCCACAACTAAAGAACTGAATCACAGCCCTACTCAAAAAAAAACTTCAGAAATTTGGAGAAATAAATAAGACTGACTTCCAAAAAGTGAGACCAGACGGATCCAACACAATGCTTCTATGGATGACCCAAAATTCACAAAGCAGGAGCCCACCTCAGACCCATGGTCTTGCTACCTGGAACACAACAGACTGGCCAAGGAGCTACACCAAAGACTAAAACACTTACAAGACTCAAGCCACTCCATCCAAGAACTCCTGAAGACCAAAGACACCAAAGAAAGAAGAGGATGAAATAATTGTCTCCTATGATGTAACAGCCCTGTTCACACCCATCAATATCAACCTGGCCAAGGAAACACTGACTACACTATTAGAAGAACCAGACACATACACCAAACACGCCAACTTTATCAGCAAGGACAATATCGTCAAGCTCGTGGAGCTATGCCTTACCACCCACTTCAGCTTCAATAACAAAATTTACAGACAAACCAATGGAACATCCATGCGATCTCCAATATCTGGGTTCTTAGCAGAGGCAGTAACGTAATGTAGAGACTCGAACAAACAGCTCTGCCAACCATCCAATCCAAACTTTGGATCCGCTACGTGGATGACACCTTTGTCATCACTAAACAAAAGGAATTAGAGGAAACCTTCAAGGCAATCAATACTACTTACTGACATAAAATTCCCCAAAGACGGAGGAATATAATAACAAACTGCCGAGATGTTGCAGTAGAGCGAACGGCCAATGGGGAACTTCAAACCAGCGTCTACAGGAAAACAACACATACGGACCAAATATTGAACTACAGAAGCAATCATCTCAACATCCACAAATGAAGCTGCATTAGAACATTTCAATGATCCACCATACACTGCAGCACAGAGGAACTACTAGGAGCAGAGGAAAATCACCTATATAGTGTATTCAAAATGAACGGGTAACCAATGAACAGTCCGCCAATTTCCCAGCAACAAACCCAAACAAGCAGACAAAATGCGCCCAGAAACCATTGCCACTCTCCCCTACATCAAAGACATCTCAAAAATGACTGCCAGATTACTCAGACCTACTGGCATCATGGTAGCCCACAAACCCACTAAAACAGCAGCTAATTAACTTGAAAGACCCTATACAGACAACAAGCAAAACTAATGTCATTTACAAAATACCATACAAGGACTGTAACAACACTACATTGGACAAACAGGCAGAAAACTAGCCACCAGGATTCATGAACATCAACTAGCCACAAAACGACATGACCTAATCTCACTAGTATCCTTACATACAGATAAGGAAGGACACCACTTCGACTGGGACAACACATCCATCCCAGGACAAGCCAAACAGAGACACTGACGAGAATTCCTAGAAGCATGGCATTCCAACCGGAACTCCATCAAAACATTGACTTGGATACCATTTACCACCCCCTGAGAAAAGGAGCAGGAAGTGACATCACCAACCCAAGGAAACCTAAACACAAATAAAAAGCAGGCCATGCCATCAGTGCTTCATCCAGAGGCTCACTGACGTTACCTAATCTGGTGAAGAAACCTCTGAAATCAAACCTTCCAGCTCAGCGAGCAAACCTGCATCCAGATATTCCCCCAGTCCTAGGCTCCCCATCCAGGAAATACACCATGTGCATAATTTCATATATTAAACCCTTGGGAGTTCAGGTAACATTGTTAAAATTTTTGCTGCCTGCTCCCTCCAAACTAAACAT
Source organism: Chiloscyllium plagiosum (assembly GCF_004010195.1). NCBI lineage: Eukaryota > Metazoa > Chordata > Chondrichthyes > Orectolobiformes > Hemiscylliidae > Chiloscyllium > Chiloscyllium plagiosum. The sequence continues at coordinate 9,833,331 of NC_057752.1, forward strand.
ATCCTGGGCATCATACCAGACAATGTTCACAGTACTCCATTAAGGTCTAACCGAGCTTTGTATCTCAATCAACTTGTTTGTATTTTAAGAGACCACATTCTTCTTTTTGGACTATAAACTGAAATGGAACTTAGGACCACTATTACTGAAACGCCAGTAGAGTTTTGCAACTTGAAAATTATGTGCCTCACATTTTGAGCTGCGCAGTACAATGTTGCTTTTTGATCCAGTGAAGGGGAGAACAGGACCAATTGATAGAGAGACTTTTGAGTTAAGGAAGTTCTGCCTGACAGTAGCCCTCTGACTGGTTGAGCTGCAGAAATGTTAAAAGCTGCAAGTCTCAGGGAAGCAGTGCAAAACATCCTGAACCTGTGAACTAAAACAATCTATCTTCCCCTTTGGCGTGGAAAAGGCAGAAAATCAAGCAAGCTTAAAAAGAAATGAGGTTCACCTGATCAACCAATGAAAGAACAACCATCACCTTACAGATAACAGCATGCCATCAGTGCTTAGACCAAAATGAAAAAAAAACACTCACCATTGAAATCTGGACTGGTGATGTTTGGGATTTTGTTTACCTAGTTTATGTTTTTACCCAATTATAGTATCTGCAGTTTGCCTTTTGACTTAATCATGAATGTCCGAGTACTTGGGAGTTTTTGAAGGGGCACAGTTTAAGTTGCGTACTAGTAAATTAGAAAATTTCAAAGATAAAAGGACAAGTGTTGCAATAGTTATTGTCTGCTATTCGTCATTTATATAAATGACTTGGATATGAATGTAGCCAGTATGGTTAGTAAGTTTGCAAATGACATCAAAACAGGTTGTGTCATGGACAGTGAAAGTTACCTCCAAGTACAACACAATCTTGATTAGATGGACACATAGGCAGAGGAGTGGCAGATGTAGTTTAATTTAGATAAATGGGAGGTGCTGCATTTTGGAAAGGCAAATCTTAGCAGGTCTTATACACTTAATGGTAAGGTCCTGGGAAGTGTTGCTGAACAAAGAGACCTTGGAATGCAGGTTCATAGTTCCTTGAAAGTGGAGTCACAGGAAATTAGGATAGTGGAGATTAGTTGAACAGAGAAAGACTGATGAAAGCTGCAACTGAAGGATTTGGAAGTGGTTGTGCACAAATAAAAGCTTTGCGGGGGGGGGGGGGGTCGGTGTTCTTGCAGTGCAGTGATAGTATTCAAACTTCTGGTCCACGAGGCCCAGGTTCAACTCCCTCCTGCTAAGAACATTTTTGAACAGGTCGATCAGAAAATACGAAGTTCAGCAGGTAATTGGAAAGGTAAATGGAATATTGGTCTTCATTTCAATGGGAATGAACTATTAAAATAGGGAACAAACAGAAAATGCTGGAGAAACTCAGTAGCATGGTAGCATCTGTGATGAAAGTGTTGAGTCCAATGTGACCCTTCACAACTAAAAGGGGTTGGAAACTGTTTCTATACTTTTGACAGAGATGGAAGAGCAAAAGCAACTGATGGTGTGGAGGGCAAGTGCAGAAGACAAAACAGTTGCTAAAGTGATGAAAAGAGATATAAAATGGGTGTAAATTAAGGTGTGAAAGAGAAGAAAATGGATCCTCTCTGCTGAAAGCACAGTAAACAGGACACAAGCAAGACAAGGCACTGTGTATGTATGTGAAGAGAGGAATGAAGAAAAACATAAACAAGCATCAAGTTGAGAGATTTATTATAGAGTTCGAGAGGATGTAAAGTACCCAAGCAAAAAAAAAAAAGTGTTCTTCCTTCAGCTTGCATTGTGCTTTGTTGGAACATTGCAGCAGATCCAGGACAAAAATGTTAGCATGGGAACATGCTGATTTATTGAAATAACTTTGACCTTCCAGATGCTTGCTACTAGTAGTCAAAGTAGCGATGTTCTACAAAGTGATCATCCAGTCCCCATTTGGGTCTTACCCATGTAAAGGACACTGCGCTGTGAGCAGCAAATATGAGCAGACTAGATTGAAAGAAAGACAAAAAAGAATGCCGACGGTGGAGGGGAGGTTTGTTTGGTAGTAGCATCTTGAGATGACAAATAGCAAAGGGTGATTTTTTGAATGTGGAGAGCAGTGAGGTGGAAAGTCAGGACAAAGAGAACCCTATCACTATGATAGCAAAGGGGGAGGACAACTGTGGGAGATGGGTAGGACATAGGGGATGGTCCAGTCAACCATTGTGGGAGGGAATCCTCAGTTTAGGCAAAAGGTAATGTTGGACACACCTCTGAAAAGATAACATTGGAACAGGCATGGAGATGAAGAAACTCAGAATGGAATGGATTCCTTGCAGTAAGTAGTGTGTGAGGAGGGGTACTTAAGGTTGGCAAATTTGTAAACAGTATTAGTGGACAGCCCATCCCTAGAAATGGGGGTGCAAAGGTCAAGGAAGGGAAGAGTCAGAGAAGTACTAGGTGAAAGAGATAAGAATGGAAATTGGAAGCAAAACGGGTGAATTTTTCCAATTTGGAGAGCATGATGCAGAAATATATTGGAGAGCTGAAGTGGGGATGGGAATGATTCCTGAATACCACTCAAGACAGCTTTATTATATCAACATCAAGGTTTATGAACTCTGGGGATTCAGAATCCCCTTTTAAATGGTACCAATGTTTATCAAATGCCACTTGTTCTCCTTCCAAAATAAATTACTTCACATGCTAAATTTCATTTATGTCTCTGCCCTATTCGTTATCCTTGAGAGGTCAATTATCTAAAAAACATTCACGTTTCCAAGCCTTGTCTCAACTTCCAAGTTTCAAGGATATGCCCCTTAATACACAGGTCGTTTTTAAAAAAATACATCATACACTAAATTTGTGAAAGTAAATGCTCCAAAGCCAAATCATCCCTACCTTCTTCATAACTAGCAGCACTGATAGATTTCTGAACCATACCAGTGTGCACTCCAAACTTCACCATACCTCAACCAACGTGAAGATCTCATTTGCTGTCACAGATTAATTTAAAAACATTAAGAACACAAAGCAAATTTCAAGAGATCCAACTGAAAAACAGGAGCATTGAAAATGTGAGTAACAGAATTGATTGGTTACTGTCTATAGCAAACCTTGTTTCAATAGGCACCTTATCAACCACCACTCTTGATAAACTGGCAGAAGTTCTCTACTTCAAATACCGATCTGTGATGTCTGGGTATTTATACTGTAAATATGGTATACTCCTGCATCACATTTCTATTACTTACTGTGTTTTTACATTGATTTTAGGTGTGATGATTTTACATGTACTTGTTTTGAGGAATGTTGATGTCTCGAAGCTTCACTTGATCAGGGTTTACTGCAGTTATGCATATCCCTTGATATTCCAGAACATTTAATAAACCAGCACCCTCCTAGTCCCCTAGGTACCTGTTAATTAAAAGTTTGCTTTACCTCTTTCTCAAGCTGGTCTTCCTGCAAGTTTGCAAGGGAGGGGGACAGAGCACAGAAATTAATTTAAACTTAATTTACTCGGATTTTCAAAATAAACCTAAATAGATTATGAAACGGATGAAATGCTCAATTTAAAAAAGGGCTGAACTTCCATTTTAGACCTATACAAAGCATCCAGTGTTCTTGCAATACTAAATTCAAATCTGACTTTCCTTCTTACAGACATGTTTGTTGAAAACGTGCTCAAGTTCAGTAACGAAGGCCTTCATATATAATGAGCTACCTTTTGAAGTATAAAAAGGATAATTCACGCATAACAAATAAAGGGAATAGGGAGTAAAACTGTTTAGAGCCAAATGGTTAGTAGAGAAGAGCTGGTCAAAATACAAATAGCTTCCTATTCTTCAAATGGCATGACCGAAATCTTACATCCATCGAAACAAGCAGATGGAATCACTGGATAACATCCCATGAAAGATCAGCTTCCCCACCAATAGAACATTCATAAATGCATTGCTAACATCAAAATTTTAATCCCAAGTCTGAAGTGGGGTTTAAACCACAAATTGGTGATGTGGGAATGTTTGATAACACTTCACAACACTGGTCAAAAGATGCAAAAATTGTCCGCTCTTTAGATGAGATTAGATTAGATTCCCTACGGTGTGGAAACAGGCACTTCGGCCCAACCAGTCCACCCAGACCCATTTCCCTTAACTAATGCACCTAACTCTACAGGCAATTTAGCATGACCAATTCACCTGACCTGCACATCTTTAGACTGTGGGAGGAAACTGGAGCACCAGAGGAAACCCACGCAGACACAGGGAGAATGTGCAAACTCCACACAGACAGTTGCCAGAGGCTGGAACTGAACCTGGGATACTTACAAGCCAATTTAGTACACAGCCAAGTTCAGAATGAACTGCAAAATATTCTTGTGCTGGTGGGCAATTTCGTCCTGAAAACTCAGTATGAGGATTATGAGGTGCAGTTCATCCTCTTTTCTCTAACGGAGTGACTTGAAAGATCATTAATTGCCTATTGAAATCCAAACAGCTTGTCATTACAGCATACTTAAGCAAAATGAATTCAAGAACAAAAACTGTCTGGGTTTACATAATACCACACCCTCTCCAACACAGCAACTAAAAAGCTAAATTTGGCAACAGCCATCTTTGCCAATACACCAAGGACCAAGCACATTATGCAGCACCTATACAATGAAATAGATCAGCTTCAAGATCATTGCAAACAACGTTTGAAGGAGTTCACATGGCTGGTGATCTGCAAGACAAATAGATTGAAAAGGACAAAATCATTTCACAAGCACCACTCAAATTAGTACCATTGCTTCACCAAATTCTCATATGTATCATCAGATTAATGATTTGGGATGTGTTTGATGGTGGTGGTGTAATGGTAATGTCACTGGACTGGTAATGCACCGAAAACACGAGTTTGAATCCCACCATGGCAAATGACGACATTTCAATTCAATTTTAAAAATCTGGTACTTCGTTGTAAAAATATCCCATCTGGTTCATTAATACCCTTTAGGGAAAGAAATCTGCCATCGTTACCCAGTATGGCCTGCATTCAACTCCAAACCCACAGCAATATGGTTGACTCTTAACTGCCCCCCCACTAGGCATTGAGAGGGGCATATGATGGTAGGTAGGAAAATGCTGTTTTTTAATGCAGAAGATCTGGGGGTGGGGAGGAGGAGGAGGAGAAGAGAGAGGAGGAGGAGGATTAAAACCAACATTTTCCTCACTACCATCAGTTCTGAGGAAGAGTCACTGGACCCAAAACTTGAACTCAGATTTCTCTCCACAGATGCTGCCAGACCTGCTGAGATTTTCCAGGGAGGTTATTCTTAAATTACACATAAATCACCATATAAAAGTCAGCATTAAAAAAGGTGTGGTCAACGTCCTGAGTATCCAACACATAGACCGCGAGTTTAATTTGAACTACATGGATGGAATTTGTAAGGGATAATCGATAAATTTCAACAGTGGTCCTAATACTGCAGTTGAAAGCGGTTTTACCCATAACAAAAAACATTGACAGACTCCAAAGTTTGCAGAAGCGCAAACCACAGATTTATACCAATCCATGTCATCTCTCTTCAAGAGCCCTTTTCAGTACTCAAATTTACACAAGGAAAAGACACACCACTCTAAATGAATTTAACTATTTCAAGCCACATTTATTTGAGATTTATCTATATAAATGGTACAAATGTACTGAAGCTGCACCAAAAAGGGACTGTTACCCACTCCTGCATTTTCTGACGCTTACATCGTCAATTCCTGCAAAAATAAAAGAGTTATCAGAAACTTGCAATATTCAGCATAGTCAATCATAATGATTAAAGCTACAACAGTAAAATAAATTTAGAAACTACTCTTCATAGTTAGTGCTAACATTAATTTTTTAAAAACGCAATAAATTCAATCATTAAAAACATAAGCAAGCAACTCACCATAATAGCATTTACAATATCATTGTTGTTATTTTTCAATGCTCGGACAGCCTTGGCCCTCGACACGTTGGCTTGGGACATAACTAGTTCTATGTCCTTAACCTCCACACCAGTCTCATCAACCTATAAAGAAATTAAGAAGTTATTTCCATTTCCTACATTTGTCTCCCTTTAAAACAGGGCCACTACCATTCCCAACCCCATGAAGAGAAATTGCAAGGTGAAAATATACCCATCTGCATGATAACGTTTGCAACAGCATATGACTGCATTCTTAAATTTAAAATACACAAGATTTCTGGACATTTGTAGGTCAACAAACTGTCCATAGGCGCTCGATCCATGAATGCTGCCTGACCCGCTGCGATCGCCAACATTTTTTTCAGTGCCGATCCCAGCATCGGCAGTAATGTGCTCCTACCCATTTCTAGGCAGTCCCTGGATTGCGAACAGTTCTATCCTTCAATCCATTTGCAAGTTGGAACACATGCAGTAAGATGTAAAGGAGCCACTTGAACATACGGGAAGTATTTGCATGTCATATCTTTAAAATTACACCCGTACATGATTAGATTAGATGACTTACAGTGTGGAAACAGGTCCTTCGGCCCAACAAGTCCACACCGACCCGCCGAAGCGCAACCCACCCAGACCCATTACCATTACCCTACACCTAACACTACGGGCAATTTAGCATGGCCAATTCACCTAACCTGCACGTTTTTGGACTGTGGGAGGAAACACACACAGACATGGGGAGAATGTGCAAACTCCACACAGTCAGTCGCCTGAGGCGGGAATTGAACCCGGGTCTCTGCATGGGACTGTATTTGCTTTAACTGATACTCAAATCCAGATTTAACGCAAATAGAAGACTCAAATTTACGTTTGAGGGACGGCATGATGGCAGAGTGGTTAGCACTGCTGCCTGACAGCGCCAGGGATACAGGTTCAATTCCAGCCGAGGGTGACCGTGTGCATAGCTTCCATGTTCTTCTCATGTCTGTGTGGGTTTTCATCATTTTTCCAGTTTTCTCCCACAGTCCAACGATGTGCAGGTTAGGCAGACTGGCCATGCTAAATTGCCCATAGTGTCCAAGGATGCAAGCTAAATGGATTAGCCAGGGGAAATGAAGGGATATGGATGGCATAGGAGTCGAGGTAGGATGCTCTTTAGAGTTGATGCAAACTCTCTTTCCACATTGCCGGAGTTCTATGACTTTATGCCAATAAAGCCTTCAAATATCAGTTCAAATTAACGAATGGACACCCAAGTATATTCCTGCTTCTTGAAGGCAGCTTACATCATGGTCTCTATTTCCCCCTCCCCATTGGGCCAAAGCAATTTAAAAAAAATGTTGTGGGTTATGCACAATAGGTAGAGTTCAGGCTTATTGCCTTCGGTCAACAGAATTAGGCAATTTCTTCTCAAGGTCAAAGTACTTCAATAGCATTAAGGTCAGTTGTGTCGCTGTCCATAAGTGGATAGCCTGCTAACACTCAGTTGAGGACTGCAGACTGGGGACTTGGGTCTGAATCCCACCATGGCAGATAGTGAGATTTGAATTCAACAACAGAAATTCCGGCTTAATAGTGACCATGTAACCATTGTTGTTTGTAGTAAAAACCCACCTGGGTTCACTCATGTCCTTCAGGGAAGGAAGTTTGCCACCGTTATCTGGTATGGCCTATATGCAAGCCCAGACTAATAGCAATATGGCTGATTCTTAACTGGCAATTTGGGATGGACTGATATTGCTGGCTAACCCTGTGACATCCATAACTGATGAACTAATAAGTAAAGATTGTGAAGTAGATAATATTGTTATTGTTTGGGAACTTCGATTCAATAAATGCAGGAAAAATGAATTTTAATTCTCAGTTCTGCAAAGGAAAGCCATTTTGAGCAGTGAACTAAAGACAGCTTTTATTCAAAAGTGTGCGACTGAAGTTAATAACTTGATTTAATAAGTTAATTGTTAAATGTTTACAAAGTTGAGTTAGGGCTCTTGAGATGCAGTGGTTGTGTTCCCACCTCTGGGCCAGGAGACTCAAGTTCAAGAGATGTGCGTCATAATTTAAAAAAAAATCAACCTGTTCAGAGATATCTACAAAGTTGAGTGATGATACGGGAACAGTGATCAGGTTTCATTCAGAATGGGTCATCCTACCAGAAAGACAGTTTTAAGTTTGCAGAGCAGGGAAAAAAAAAAGTGAACAAGGAGTAGGCCATTCAGCCCCTTGAGCCTGTTCTGCGATTTAAGACAACTTTCTTGTCACCTCAAAACCTGCAGTCCCACCTACTCTGCTAAATTTCCAAAATATCTCAAGCTACTTCAGTCCAGGCGATTCAGGATAGCGGCAACCCAGTATGTCTGCCCTGCCGAGCTCTGCACCAGAACCCAGACAAAGTGGTGCACTCACCCTCCCTTTATTACCCAATGTGGTAGAAATAGTTATTGTTTAAGCCCCAGAATTGTTCAATGTTAAAATAGTTAGGAAAATGACCAAAGGGAAGGAACCGCGAGGATCACAGCAAGCAGTCCACCATGTGGACTGTTTCACATGGCTATGGCTAGCCATTCATTTAAATGGTGCACCTGGAACATTAAGGGGACTCATTCACCAATTAAGAGAAAACAAGACTTAGAAAAAAGAGAGAGAGGGTCGATGTAGCCTTACTGCAGGAAACACATTTAACCGATAAGGAGCACTTGAAGATGCAGCAGAGTTCGGACAGGTGTTTTTCTTATCCTTTCATTCAAAAAGTAGAGGAATTGCTATACTCATCCAGAAGAATGTCCCATTTCAACTGTTAGACCAAATTAAGTATGAATATGGGCGATTTATGATTCTTAAAGCTTTAATACATGGACAGGAATATGGGATTTTGAATGTACATTGCCTGCCCCCCCCTCCCCCCGGCACATCCCCTCAAATTTTTAGTGGATGCGCTTTCCAGGTTGATGGCCCTTGGGGCGCGTCATACAATTGCAGGAGGAGGCTTTAATCAACTTATGGATTCCAAAGTAGACAGGACACCTTGAGGCCTTGCAGGTAAGTCCCTGCAATCCAAGCAGTTGATGGACCTGATCAGGGAGCTGGGGTTAGTGGATGCGTAGAGATATCTTCACCCCAAAGATAGGGATTTCACCTTTTTCTCTAATCCACTTAAGTGCGATACCAGAATTGACACGTTTTTGTACCATCAACCTTTTTGAATTCGGTGCTGTCTTGCAGAATCGGGAACATAGCCATTTCTGATCATGCAGTGGACATGGAGGTCAAGGCCGGTGGTAACAGGATAGGCTTGCGACACTGGCACAAGTTTGTAGAGTATTTTTTATGGGAATTTAAAATCTTTTGGGTCATTAATTTGGGTAATCCATTGGTGCTCTGGGAGACTGCCAAGACCTATGCAGGGGGTTAGATTATTTCTTACTCAGCGACCCAGAAGCAGCAAAGGGGATCGCAGCAGCATTTGCTTGAGGTAGCTGAGTTAGCATACTTTGACAGACTGTCTGTAACCAAGTTGCAGCGCATTACAGCCCTCAGGGCTACTTTGAATGCTGTGCTCACTCAGACAGCAAAGAGGGAAATCTCTTTTGTGAAGCAGAGATTATTTGAGTATGGTGATAAACCAGGTAGATTCTTCGCATACCTGGCCAGCAGCGGAGTCAGAAATATGAGCTATCTAGGAGGGACCCCTTTTGTTACTTTCTGGTCACAGGCTTTCTACAGAAAAAGACTACATTGATGGTTAGTCCCTGTAAGTCGGATATGGAGAGAAGAGCGCCCATAGACTGGAGCACACTCTCGGTCAGCACCTCTATCACTTGTTAGGAGGTAATGTTTCGAAAGACATTGAGCGGCTATCTGGAATCTGGACTCAGGAAGTACAGACGCAAGTCTTGTCAGAGGTGTGACAGGAATTTTGGGAGAACGCAAGGAAGATTTTGATTTGTAACAGGATGCAGACTATGCAACTGAAGGTAATCCACAGTGCTCATCTGGCATCGGAGCCGCTTGCGAAATTTAAGAGTGTCGCCAATGTGCCCCAAATGTAAAACAGATGTTGACACTCTTACTCAGCTTGTGGCATGACCACAAGCATCGCAGGTATTGGGGTGCCATAGCGAGTGTTTGGAAGAGGTCTTGGGAGCGGAGGTTAAGTTGGATCTCCTGTGTCCCTCCTCTCGGGTTTGCCAATCTCCCCTCTTTGGACATGCATGGGAAGGAAACCGTTTAATATTCTTTCATTGTGTGTGAGGAAGAACATTCTAATGAGCTGGGTGTCACAGAATCCCCCGGGACTCTCAGGCTGGCATAGATTAGTCATGCAGCACATCCCCCTGAACTTCCTTACGAGTATGGTGCACCCGAAAACAGGAACTGTTTTATAGAACATGGCAGCCCTTTCTGAATTATAAAGACGCAGACTTGTCAGCTGTATTGCGTACTCATGAGGGCTATGTCTGACGGTCCGGGGGACCCTGTGGTTGTTTGGGGGGGGGGGGGTGGAGAGGAAAGAAGAGAGAGAGAGAGAAGAATCTTGAACAGATACGGGTTTGTCTATGGATGCCCTTGGTGTTGGGGAGCTTTGAGGGATTGCGCCGTGTGTAGTAACTTAACTGAATATAACTTAATTTACCTTGGTTCAATTTATTTTTTTTTCTTACTTATTGAATTGTAGTTTTTTCCTCTCTCCTCAGAAGTTTGTGGAGTGCAGTAGTAGTTTGTTTTCTGTTACTGTTGTTACATTATATGATTGTTATACTGTTTTGTAGTGATTTTGTAAAAAATTTAAAATCTTCTTTCCCCAATAAAAAGGTTTACAAAATAAAACTACTTCAGTCCAAGGAGGAGTAAAACAGTCAGTCAGTTGAATAAATTGAAAATGGTGATATTTCATTGGGATTGAGCAACTTTCTAGGATATTGCTGGGGAAAAAGGGTTTAATATTTCTTTTTTCTGGTTTATGTCAAGATCTTCTACATTAACCTTTTGACTTTGTGTAATAAACAAGAGTATGTTCAGTTACTGGACTACTATAATAACCAAGCTAGGTTTCAGTCACAGCCAACTTGTCCAGTGTTACCATTAGTCGAGATCATAAGATGAACATTTACTGAAGTTAAGCATTAAAAAGAAAGGTAATAGTGCCAAAGAACCCAAGTTCCTTAAGGAGGACTAGTGATACTATTGATAAAAACTGCACTATTACATATTTAAAATATTGAAAAATTACATTTGGGCCAACCACGAAGGGACAGAGTGACCAAAGCACAGGGTGAAAGATGATTCAAGGAAGAATGGGAATCTGGAATTCTTCCCTGACAAACCCATGTTTCCACCCCCCCCACCCTGCAAAAGACATTGAGACAGAGTCCAACAAACAGTTCAAAGCGGAGGTAAATAAGATAAGATTGTTATGACAAGGGTATTAAAGATTACAGAATACAGGTAGGTAGATTAAGGGATAACAGTCTATTCTTGTTTGACATCCCCAAGGCACACGCATGATCATTACTTACATGTACAGAGTTTGTTTGGACCCAGTATGAAACTTGCGATCCCAAATTAGATATGGGCAGTACCAAGTACCATGCTGTTTTCCAGAGCCACATGATAATTACAGAAGATATACATACATACCTCTTCCTCTTCACTTTCCTCTTGTACAGTTGGAGTCTGTGTGTTTTCTTGGATATTGGCAACAGATTCTCCCTGTACCTTGAATTTCTCTGCAGCAGCCAATTGAGCTTGCTGAGATAAATCTTCAATCTAAGCAGAAACACAAGTCATTGTCACTGTACAAAAGCTACTTTAAACGTTGCAAGAAAATACCTCTTTAAAAACAACAGCCTCAGTAGAAGAAGAAAATAGGATCGTCAAATGTGAAATAAGCACTCAACCAGCATTGGTATATTTCAAAGAAAAGCAGGCAACCCACTCCAGGAATAAGATTCATACCCATACTGAATTACAAAGCAAAACAAAATGTACATGAAATGGAGCCTTTCCTGCTTTGTGCATCATCTAGTCTCTCCGCCTTTCTAAATACAGAGGAACCTCAATTATCCGAATATCGATTATCCGAAGGAGAGCTCGAGGTCCCGATAGAAACATTACATTTCCAAAACTGACCATGTCTTTTGATTATAATGATTAAACAGGCACCGTCTCCAAATGACTGACTTCCTGCCCTCTTTCTCTCCCTCCACACTTTCTCTGGAGTTCTGCAGAGGGGAGTACCCTAAAGCCATACCTTTCCCAGCTAATCTCTCCAACATTGTCCTGTACATGATAAAGGTGGATTTGTGTGCGTGTTTGTTTGTTTTATTTGGAGACTTACTCCACAAAAGGTGGCAGCAGTCTTGTTGTTGATGTCCAGTTGAGTTGCCCCGGAGAGAGGGGGGTTGGGCAGTGGACAGTGTTGGATAGGGTTGGGGTCAAGCGGGGGGCCAGTGTTGGACCGGTGACAGGGGGAGCAGGGGCTCGCGCACAGTGTATTGCTGCCTCGTCTCCTGGACAGGGTGCAGACTTTAAAAACTCCAAGCCCCAGAGGAAAGGCATTTATTCGGTTAATCGATTGTCCCAACGAAATAGTGCTCGTCCATCTCGTTTGGATTATAGAGGTTCCTTTGTATTATATGATTGACCCAGGCCAAAGCACAGGGAGACAATCGTTGAGTAAACGGGTACATTAAAGAGGGAGGGATACTAAAAATGCTGTTACAGGGTAGCTTTATTGATTATTTCTGATAGCACTAAGGGGGACAAAATTAGCCATGCCTGTAATAAGCCTTAACAAGGTCACAGTTTCAGAACAGGACCTTCATTCCAGACTCATCTTGCTAGAAAGTCACCCAAGGTCAGTAAAAAGCCCCAATATTACAAATGCAAGTTAAATGTACCTTCGCTTCGCCAAAAACAATATAGGTATCTGATGCCGGGCTCTTGTAGACATCTGGTTTTGTGATGACAAACAAAATGTTTTTAGATTTTCTTATCGTGACTCTGGTTACTCCAGTAACCTGGCGAAGCCCTAGTTTTGACATTGCCTGTAAGGAAAACAAGGACTTTCAGGAACGTTCTAGTTACATCAATCTTTCTAATTTTCCAGTGAATTAACGGCTTAGTTTTTTTAAAAAAAAGACTGAAAGTCTGGATAAGGCACTGGCTGCAAATATGGATTTAATCTAGTTTATAGGGGCTGCTTAGCAGAAAACACTTGCTTCACATTCTTGGTCTCCAACCCTTCACCAGAAACCAAACTGAAAATAAAGTACGTAATGTTGCTTCTCAGTGGCCAATTAGAGAGCTGACAGAAGCTGACTCTCTTCCCTGGCAACCTCTTGATCTTCACTCAAGAGTCCATCTGGTTAACAAGATCACAAACTCAATATTAGGAAATTGTAACAGAAAACCCAAGTGCCTGCTATCCATTCTATAATGATAGGAATAAAAACAATCCAGACTTTTAACATAGGCTATTGTGAAACTAATACTTGTGTGGTATCAAACTATTATCAGATCATGTATAAAATGTATTAAAGACAGATATCTCAACTCTCCAGAAAACAAAGATTTTCATGTTTACACTGAAAGAAAAATGTACTCACTTTCCGTGCTTTCTTTTCACTTCTGCTCTGTTTTGCTTTACTGACTGGTTCTTCATCTATTTCAGCTGCAGCTGCAAGCTTTGAAATGAAGGAAAAAAAATTACTTTGTAGCCACATTATGAAGAAAGACCCCTCTCAAGACAAACTCCACTGAAAGCATACCCATTTCTATTAATCATACAGCACAAAGATAGCTCAGTTGCTGTAGTTGGTGCATTTGTTCATACAGCATACAAACCAGGCTTGACTCAGGCTGAGGTGGCACCTCATTTAAAGCGGCAAGAAGAAAGAACACAAAAATTCCCATCCCTTGATATCTTCTAGTACCAGAAAACGCGCAGCAACAGGGTGACATTGCTGCTCTTGCTACCAATCAAAACATATGCAGCATAATTCTCCCCATGCAAGCAGTTACAATAGAGTTTCACAAAAATGCAAAACCCACTTATTGTTTGGGTCTTAAAGTGTCAACACAGCTAACTATAGTTTTTACATGGTGCTCAGTCAATGCTCTAAATGTTGACAAATAAAAAAGGTGTTTGTAAGAACCAGCAATTGAGGAAGCTTTCCTGTTTTTGAGAGGACTTGCAAACAGAAAACTAAGCTAGTCTCAAGGAAGGATGGCTCTTTCTTCAATGCTCAAAAATTTACAAAAATATCATTCCTTCCGTTTCTGAAAATCTAATCAAAATTTTGGAGTGTGATCAATTTCGTGGACAGAGATTCAGACCGAAGATTCAATAAACAGATGAGAGCGAGCTTGGAGACTTAACTATATTGCAGTTCTGCGCGCGACTTGTGCTCAAAATTCTTCTAAGTCACAATTTATTGACATCCAAATCTAAGATGCGTTTAGGCACAAAGGCAGAGGAAGCTCCAAGCTACAAAGACTTGCCAGCTGAGTACAGCCAATACTGATGACACCCTTCGCACACCACATAACTTTGATAGTTTTATTCCACTCACAAAAGAAAACTTGCACAATGGTCTCAAACAACTTTCAACCTTTATTTATTCATGAAAATACAAAATAATTTTACAAAGTTGGCATTAGTGCAGAGGTGCATTTAACTACTTCAAACCCTTCCCACAAAAGTGATTCAGCATTTAAATACCACCACGTTGCAATTCTTTTTCAAAATACGCAGACCTTTCAGTTACGGCAGCAATATGACATGGTGACACAGTGGTTAGCACTGCTGCCACACAGTGTCAGGGTCCTGGGTTCAATTTCAGCATCGGACGACTGTCCGTGTGGAGTTTGCACATTCTCCCCGTGTCTATGTACGTTTCCTCCAGGAGCTCCGGTTTCCTCCCACAATCCAAAGATATGCAGGTCAGGTGGATTAGCCATGCTAAATTGCCTATATATAGTGTCCAGGCATGTGCAGGCAAGGTGGGATAGCCATGGGACATGGACAGTTACAGAGATGGAGTGGGTCTGGGTGGGATGGTTTTTGGAAGGTCGGTGTGGACTCAATGGGCCGAATGGCCTGCTTCTACACTGTAGGGATTCTATGATGACAAGAAAGCAAATAACTGGAGCCAAGTACACAAGAGTGTGACAATATGGCACATGAATGACCTTGTGAACTAAATGGAATTTGATGTTCTCAGCATAAACAGGAGTGTGACTTCCAGGATTTAGCCTGGCAGAATAAATTCCATATATTAAAACATGGACAAAAGAACTTGACTCGAGGCAAATTAACATTTTCACAATCAAGGGGCCCTCCAAAACTGAAGTCAACAGGAATCAGTGGAAATCTTATTGCAGTCCACACCCACCACAAAAGGGAGATAGATGCAATCGCCAGAGACCAAACATCCCAGCCTGAGCATTGTTGCAGGAGTTCCTCAGGGTACTGTTCAGAGACTTGACCATCTTCAGATGCTTACATTCAACACCAGATCAGAAGTAGAAGAGATGCTCGCTGATGACTGCAGAGTGTTCTATACCATTCATGACAACTCAAGATACTGAATCAATCAGTCATTGTCCATATGCAGCTAAACCTGAACAACATTGATACTTGGGCCATAAGGGGGGCAAGTAACACATGCAACATGAGCACTAGACAATGATTATCTCCAGCAAGAATAAAAATAAAACCAACTAATACCACCTGACATCCAATGATATTACTTTTGCTAAACTTCTCGATGCTCTTGAACCAATCTTCATTCACCATCCACAAAGCACAAGTCAGGAGTCTAATGCAATATTCTTCACTTGCCTGGAGTACAGCTCTAGCAACAGAAGACACTTGCCTCGGTCAGAACAGTCTACTTGATTGGCAACCACCTCCAATATACACGATGCATTACAACAGCTCACCCAAGGCTCCATTAATAATATCTTTTCAAATCTACAACTTTTACTGTCGCGAATGGGAAAGGCAGATGCAGTGCAACATCACACCAGCAAGTTCCCCTCCAAATCAGACACCAGTCTAAGAGTAATATCACCATTCCTCTATTGTCAATACATCAAAAACCTGAAACTCCCCGGGCAACAGCACCTACACTGGATGAACTGCAGTGGTTCAAGGCAGCAGCTCACCAGCTAAGAGAGTTACTTGGGATGAGCCAATGTCAGTGACACTCATGTCCATTGATGGAATAAAAGATAATCAAGCTCTCTGTTTGTGGAGTATCATTCAGAGTTAAGAAAGGGCAGATGGCACCCCAATCATATTCCAATATGAGCTATGTCTTCAGAATACATGGTAAAGTGTGATACAGTGCATGCTTCTGAGGAGAAATATTTTGAAATATACCCAAGCAAAACATTAAAACTGGAAGAGGAGGGGTCTGTAGATAGGATTCTTTACTGTGAAGACATTTGCCTTTTGAAACAAGGTTAGAGGGTGTTTATATTCACATATTTGCAGACACACCTGAGCTTGCTGTGTCGCTGACTGCGTTGTATCCTGTTCCTCCAGTTCTGGTACCGACTCATCGCTGTCCGACTCTGTCCCAGACCCTACAAAATGTCATATATTTAATACAGCACTTCGTACATTTTCTACGTTTGTGGCACTTTAGTGACTTTCAAAGAAATTGTGGTACTCGTCTTGAAAGTGAGGAACATCACTTTATCGTAGTTACCAAACCACGTTTATCAGGCAGCCATGCTAAGGTGAAGAAAAAGTGTGAACTCGTGCATTAAAGCTTTCACCCTGTACAAGAATTTTATTACAAAGGTGCAACATTAACATTTTGATATTTTTCTACAAATGCCTTAAGCAACAAACCTCAGAACCCAAATGATAACTGTAAAAGAAATAGACCTTTGCAGCATTACAGAAACGTTTTACCTTAAATTTGTTGTTGACAAGGGAGAAAGACAGATCTGGATATTACAATGCTCGGTACTGGTTAAGCTTTCACACCATGCAATATAAGCAATTTAAAACAAAGGTTAGCGTGAATGTTCTTGGTACCAGTCAACACTCCAACTTATACAGGTGCTGTAAATTCTCCATATTTGTACCTGCAATGCTCATCCTGTGCACAGAAAATAGGCAAACTTACAAAACAATCTGGATTTAAAAATAAAAGATTACTCCAAAGTTTGCCTCAAGCTTTGGGTATGAAAGATGCTTACTAATCATTAGATTTTAAAGTACAAGAACCACAATGTACTCCAAATATTCACAGGTTGAGGGAGGCAGGCAAGTTTTAGCATGTGAGACAAGACGTTAACACAGATTAGATTAGTGTACTAAGTGTCTATTAACATATTAAAACCAGTGCATTCAAGTGTTAAATCCCACTTGTAAAACAAAACAGCAAATAAACAAAAGTGGACTCCACGTTTGCATTAGTATGCAAGCTCTAAACACCTAGTGGACAGTTGAAATTTGTACATTATGTAATCAACCTGTACCAAATGGGACAGCAATTCCTCAATGAAAATTGATTTCAAACAACAGATGTGATTGATCAATTCAAAGAGGACATGCAACATTCAGTAGTAACAACTTATCTTTCTTCCTTCCACCATTTTACAAGATGTTAATGCTAATCATTAAGAAAATATGGACTACACACTTTACATAAAGTACAGATTTCATACCGCATTACCTTCATTTGTACAAGGACAGGCTAACTTTAAGTTACCCCATACACACTGGAGGACAGAAGACAAACATCCCCACAAAAATACTCCTCCAGAACAGAGCACCGTACTTAAAAGTTAGCTGTCCACAAGATGTGAACTTTTATAGGACAAACCTTTACTTCCCAGCTCAAATAGGCAGGACACTACGACATGCACACCTCAACCAAACTAAATACCCTCATTATTCTGCTTCACCACAGGCTCCTTTCCAGTTGAAGCAGTCTTGGGAATTGCCTTCTCAATAACAGATGGGGGAGGACCTTCACAGAGGGGAGTCTCGTCGATGGCAGAAATCAATGGTGGCATCTCATCATCATCAATTTGAGCAGCTGAAGATGATCCAGGTGATGGGGTAGAGTGTTGAACAGAGGCAGATGGAAGAGTGAAAGATGATGGAAAATCAGTGACAGGTGTTGTAGATTCTGACAAAGAAAGTTCAGTGGACAAAGGTGTTTCATGAAGGGAATGATCAGGAGCAGGCAAGGGAGGCTGAAGCTGTGCATTAACAGAAGGATCAACAGACAGAAGCAAGTCAGTGCACTGAGCAACTTGGTCAGATGAGGTTAACTGAACGACAAGGGGTTGTAACTCTGAATTAGACAGGTCAGGAGATTGAAGCAGTTTAAAAGGCGAGACTACAGTCAGTGCCTGATCAAAAGCTGGCATAGGTAGTTTATCAGCAGAATGTGTTTTGAGGGACACAGAAAAACCATCAATTACAGGGAGAGAGGACAGAGGAGGCTCAGTGGTTGCACTGACAACTGAAGATGGCTCAGTAATGCATGTAGACATTGCACCTTGAACCTCCGTTGCAAGAGGGGTATCTAAAGGATTGGCCAATAATGTATCTATTGCAACTTCCAGAGAATTAAATGACACCGACAGCTCAGTTGTATCAGTGGAGGAAACTGAAGGGACATCTGCTGAAAGTAGCTCACCAGTGGCATGGGAAGCAATGAGATTGGCAGACAACTGTGCAGTATCCGTAACATCTGTCACAGTTTGAGCTGAAGACTGTCTAGAGGAAATAACAGTATCAATAGGCAAAGTCAGGGTGGCAGAATTGGAGACAGGTGACAGCAGACCAGCAGATGACAGCAAATGACTGG
Source organism: Chiloscyllium plagiosum (assembly GCF_004010195.1). Taxonomy (NCBI): domain Eukaryota; kingdom Metazoa; phylum Chordata; class Chondrichthyes; order Orectolobiformes; family Hemiscylliidae; genus Chiloscyllium; species Chiloscyllium plagiosum. The sequence goes on from NC_057752.1 coordinate 9,852,090, forward strand.
CAGAGTCAGTAGATAGTGGCTGGTCAGCAGCTGCATCGGTGTTAGTGGGCAACAGCAACTGATCAGCAGACTCTAGCAACTGACCAATAGCATCAGTGTCAGTGGGTGGCAAATGACTGGCAACATCAGTTGGCAATGGTGACTGATTGAGAGCATTGAGACATGGAAAATGACCACTAACACAGGCAGCATCAGCAGATATTGGCAACTGATTGGCAGTATCAGTGGGCAATGGTGGCTGGCCAGCAGAACTAGTGGGCAACAGTGGCTGGCGAGCAGCATCGGTGTCGGGGGGTAACTGCAACTGACTGGCAACATCAGCTGACAATGGTGACCGATTGAATTCATCAACATGAGATGTCAACTGATCAGTAACACTAGCAGGATCAGTGGATGATGGCAACTGATCAACATCAGTATCAGTTGACTGAGCAATAATGTCAGTGGGCAACGATGGTTGGCTAGTAGCACAGGTGGACAACAATGGCTGGCTAGCAGCATCGCTGTCGGTAGGTGACTGCAAATGACTAGCAACGTCAGTTGACAATGATGATTGACTGAATTCATCAACATGAGATGTCAACTGACCAGTAACGCTGGCAGGATCAGTGGATGATGGCAACTGATCAACATCAGCATCAGTTGACTGAGCAATAATGTCAATGGGCAACGATGGTTGGCTAGTAGCACAGGTGGACAACAATGGCTGGCGACCAGCATCGCTGTCGGTGGGTGACTGCAAATGACTAACAACGTCAGTTGACAATGATGATTGACTGAATTCATCAACATGAGATGTCAACTGACCAGTAACGCTGGCAGGATCAGTGGATGATGGTAAGTGATCAACATCAGCATCAGTTGACTGATCAACACCATCAGCGGGCAACGGTGGTTGGCTAGCAGCATCAGTGTCAGTGGGGGACTGCAACTGACTGGCAACATCAGTGGATGATGGCAACTGATCAACATCAATATCAGTTGACTGATCAACACCATCAGCGGGCAACGGTGGTTGGCCAGCAGCATTGGTGGGCAACAGTGGCTGGCTAGCAGCATCGCTGTCGGTGGGTGACTGCAAATGACTGGCAACGTCAGTTGACAATGATGATTGACTGAATTCATCAACATGAGATGTCAACTGACCAGTAACGCTGGCAGGATCAGTGGATGATGGTAAGTGACCAACATCAGCATCAGTTGACTGATCAATACCATCAGCGGGCAATGGTGGTTGGCTAGCAGCATCAGTGTCAGTGGGTGACTGCAAATGACTGGCAACATCAGTGGATGATGGCAACTGATCAACATCAGTATCAGTTGATTGATCAATGTCAGTGGGCAATGGTGGTTGGCAAGAAGCATTGGTGGGCAACAGTGGCTGGCTAGCAGCATCGCTGTCAGTGGGTAACTGCAACTGACTGGCAACATCAGTTGACAATGATGATTGACTGAATTCATCAACATGAGATGTCAACTGACCAGTAACGCTGGCAGGATCAGTGGATGATGGCAACTGATCAACATCAGCATCAGCATCAGTTGACTGAGCAATAATGTCAGTGGACAACGATGGTTGGCTAGTAGCACAGGTGGACAACAATGGCTGGCTAGCAGCATCGCTGTCGGTGGGTGATTGCAAATGACTAACAACGTCAGTTGACGATGATGATTGACTGAATTCATCAACATGAGATGTCAACTGACCAGTAACGCTGGTAGGATCAGTAGATGATGGCAACTGATCAACATCAGCATCAGTTGACTGATCAATACCATCAGCGGGCAACAGTGGTTGGCTAGCAGCATCGCTGTCAGTGGGTAACTGCAACTGACTGGCAACGTCAGTTGACAATAGTGACTGATGAAATTCATCAACAAGAAATGTCAACTGACCAGTAACACTAGCAGGATCAGTGGATGATGGCAACTGATCAACATCAGTATCAGTTGACTGATCAATACCATCAGCGGGCAACGGTGGTTGGCTAGCAGCATCAGTGTCAGTGGGTGACTGCAAATGACTGGCAACATCAGTGGATGATGGCAACTGATCAACATCAATATCAGTTGACTGATCAACACCATCAGCGGGCAACGGAGATTGGTCAGCAGCATTGGTGGGCAACAGTGGCTGGCTAGCAGCATCGGTGTCGGTGGGTGACTGCAAATGACTGGCAACATCAGTTGACAATGATGATTGACTGAATTCATCAACATGAGATGTCAACTGACCAGTAACGCTGGCAGGATCAATGGATGATGGTAAGTGATCAACATCAGCATCAGTTGACTGATCAATACCATCAGCGGGCAACGGTGGTTGGCTAGCAGCATCAGTGTCAGTGGGTGACTGCAAATGACTGGCAGGATCAGTGGATGATGGCAACTGATCAACATCAATATCAGTTGACTGATCAACACCATCAGCGGGCAACGGAGATTGGTCAGCAGCATTGGTGGGCAACAGTGGCTGGCTAGCAGCATCGGTGTCGGTGGGTGACTGCAAATGACTGGCAACGTCAGTGGATGATGGCAACTGATCAACATCAGTATCAGTTGATTGATCAATGTCAGTGGGCAATGGTGGTTGGCAAGTAGCATTGGTGGGCAACAGTGGCTGGCTAGCAGCATCGCTGTCAGTGGGTAACTGCAACTGACTGGCAACATCAGTTGACAATGATGATTGACTGAATTCATCAACATGAGATGTCAACTGACCAGTAACGCTGGCAGGATCAGTGGATGATGGCAACTGATCAACATCAATATCAGTTGACTGATCAACAACATCAGCGGGCAACGGAGATTGGTCAGCAGCATTGGTGGGCAACAGTGGCTGGCTAACAGCATCGGTGTCGGTGGGTGACTGCAAATGACTGGCAACATCAGTGGATGATGGCAACTGATCAACATCAGTGTCAGTTGATTGATCAATGTCAGTGGGCAATGGTGGTTGGCAAGTAGCATTGGTGGGCAACAGTGGCTGGCTAGCAGCATCGCTGTCAGTGGGTAACTGCAACTGACTGGCAATGTCAGTTGACAATGGTGACTGATTGAATTCATCAACAAGAGATGTCAACTGACCAGTAACACTAGCAGGATCAGTGGATGATGGCAACTGATCTTCAGTATCAATAGGAGGTGACTGATCAATACAGTCAGTGGGCAACGGTGGTTGGCCAGTAGCGTTGGTGGGCAACAGGGACTCTTCACCACCATCAGCAGGTGATGATAACTGACTGGCAGTTGATGGTGATTGAACTAACTCATCAACAAGAGACGACAACCCACCAGCAATACTGACAATGTCAGCAACTGACTGCTGCAACTGACTGGCCGCAGTATCAGTGGGAGATGACAATTGATCAAGAATGCCAATGGTTGATGGTGGCTGGTCAGTAATACCAGTGGATGCTGGCAAATGAGCAGTCATAGCAGCATCAGGGGGTGAAGGCATTCCAACAGTATGATCAGGCAAGCACAGCCTATCTAATGTAGCAATACCATCGTTGAGTAAAGATGCAGCTGCAGCAGTTTCAGCCATTTCATCAGCCAAAAGCTCGATAGCTATGCCAGAAACAGTGGGGGCAATAACACTGTCACATGGAAACTGTCCAGAGTTGGTAGTAACGGAGTCAGCAGATAAAGACAGTCCATCAGGGGCAACATTAGTATTCTTCAGTGAGTCAGGCAAAACAGCAGTTATTTCCAGATCAGTCAAATGTTGAGTTGGAGTGCTAGTGGGCAAGGACAACTGATCAGTGGTGGGGCCATCAACTGCATCAGTAGGTAAAGGTACACTAGTTACAGCAGAACAGGCTGGCAAAGGAATATCATTGGCAACAGTAACCTGGTCAGATTCAGACAGTCTAAAATCAGAGCCTACTTCAGTGTTCAGGGGATTAGATACAGTCAACCCAGACAAGGCAACCGAGTTAGTGGGCAAAGTCAACTGATCAACAGTGGCAACTGCAACTAGGTCAGTAGATGCATGTAACTCATCAACAGCATCAGTACGTTCAGCAGGTAACAGTGGTTGCTCAGTGGGGAGGCCAGCAGTAAGTGAAGGCACCTCACTAGAAATTATAGAAATAGGAGAAGATAGAGACAGCTCTAAAGGTGGTTGGACAAGAGACACAGAATCAGACAGTAGGTATGAAGAATCATTGGTGGTGGTTTGGTGGGATGGAAGCTGGAGATCAACGCCATGCAAGTCAGTAGCAGCTGAAAGCTCCATCTTATTGGCACTGCTGGATTCATATTCAGCCTGTCTGTACTCACTGGCTGAAGAAACTGATTCATGCTCAGAACAGGTTTCAATGGTAGCTGTTGAAGATAACCAAAAAATCATGAATAAAAGTATAGAGCAGTGTTGTCATTAGGATTTAGGTGTTCATAGAAAATATAATCAACTCCAAAAAAAGTTATTAAATTCACACCACGGTAACAGGTAACTGGATCCATGTTGTAACTTATATTCCATACAAGCCTACATCCACTCATTGGCATATTCTCTTCCTTTCCCTCTTGTGCTTATTTAAAACAAGTCAATGTTATTTGCCCCAAGCATCCTGTGGTAGAAAGTTTCTTCTAAAATCTCTACTGAAGTCATCAATGATGACCTAGTATTTACAGGCTTTGGTCTCTCCATTCCCCATTTTGTCACATCTACCCTTTAAAGATCTGAAATCAGATCAACCTTTAGTTCTTTTCAAAAAGCTTGCTGGGTTTTTCCTGATATGTATACAGTATCATTAATTCTGGTACTAGAGTTCACATTTTCTTTTGTGAATATACCCAGTTCCTAATACTCAAGTCAAACATGTGTTTTAATGATTCGACAGTGAAATTTTGCAGCGTTAACCTCTGTTAGAGATGATCCCCAGTGGTTTTATTTACTTTTTAAAATAGTCTTATTAACCAGTGTTATTGCTATGTATTTGCATCCTGAGTATTCTCCACCACCATTTAGATCATTACCTAAGCATTTCATGTTCTTTACTTATGCAACCAAAATGCAAGATCTTGAACTACAACTACACTAGTTTGCCAATTACATTTACACCCATTCTGCAAGTTTAAGATCTTCATGTACTTTGTCACATTCTTCATTGATATGGACTATACCCCAATTTTGTGTGCTGCATTTGAAACTGCACTTGTTGATTTTGTCAATATGCCTTCTCTCTTCCACTGTGCTACCCCCAATAATTTCTGACTTGAAGCTGCCATCACTCAAACAATAGGGAAATGTAGAGGATAGCCCATTCAAATGAAATGAATCTCAATTTTTGCTTTAGGAAAATGCTCCAGGCCTAACCAGTCACTGTGGTGATAGTAATAACTTGATGTGACTAATTGAGGAAATCTCATTAAATAAAGTGCTGGATTTAGACAAAACAAATCTTAAGTGCATTGGAAACAATTTGTTAAATAAGCCTATTGACAACACAGTCTTCAAGAAAGAGTTACAAAAATTGAAAAGACAAGATAGAAAACAAACATTCTGAATTCTCATGTCCACATCAAGTGTAAAATAAGCTTTAGATGTGTCACATTATAAGCAAGTGATCAACCACCTGACCTTAATAATTTTGCATTTTTTGATGGGATATGGATTTCAAAGCAGTTAATTGGACTCCTTTATGGATTAGCATGCAAGGAAGAGATGGTGTCAATACCTATTCATTACTTTTAGGCTTTTAACTCACTGTGCTCCTAAGTGACACTCCTACACTTTCAATAGTATTGAGCAGCATCTCAAATATAAATAAGCTAGATTTAAAAAATACTTTTAGAACAAAGTCACCTCATTGGCATTTACAATATATGGCATTAGTTACTTTGCCAGGAACATTTCTGTTTTGTCCATGGAATATCATCTTAGCCATGCAGTGAAGTACAAAAGGCCTTTATCACTTCCAGGACAGAGTTGGGCATGGGGTGGGGTGTTGGGAAACCTCTTGAACAAGATCCCAGAAGAACAACAACAACTTCAGAACCAGAATTATCACAAGCCAGTATTCTTTGAGAAGAAATTATTAAAAATAGCCGTAACTACATATAATAATTCAACCATGCAGTTACAGCTAGCATAAGGGTCAAATTTAAATGGTTTCCAAATTATTTTTTGTAGCAATGCCAATGCTCAGGAAATTGAACTCTTTAAAAACAAAGATATTGGTTTCAAGAATTACCAGATTAAAAACATGATACGTACAGTAAACTTACTCAAATTTAGCAAAAATAGATCTCCCAAGCCAAACATCAGATAAAACACTATTACTGCACTGGTACAAGTTTAGTTCCCCATAGGAATCACCAGAGTTCAACAATTCAGGTTAGGCTGTTTTATGCCATGTTTTGCATTGACTGAATCAAATGGTCAAATCCATTTCACTTTAGGATCCACATAGCTAGTTGTCACAAGAAACGATAATCCTAGTCTGGAGTCTAGAGGCAAAAAGACTGTAAAACCTAAGTTACCACCCACTTTAAATGGAGTGGTTAGAGTAGTTGAGAATACACAAGTGCACAAGAACAAACAAGAAAGTTGTTAGCGGAACTGCAAGTTTCAGATCACTGTTAGTTTAAGGTGTCATCTATTGTCAGTCTACCTGCAGTTTGAACAGACTTCTCAGGAGAAACGGGGGATGCAGGTGCTTGGACTGCACCAGGCACAGCAGGAGCTTCTGAGGCAGGAGCACCGGCCCCAGCTAGAAAGTTGAGTGATAACATGAGTTACAGACAAACATTAAAAGCAAGCTTACAGTCTAGATTAAACCCAGAAAATTTTACACACAATCATTGAGAAATACTGTAGTAAGCCAGAAAAAGAAACAAACCAAGTTAACATTTGCTCACACCATTTTTGATCATTCATAACATTTGACTGGGTTTACCAATCCACATTACACCTGTCAAAACAAATTTAACAACACATTGTTCAAAGCCTTTGTACAAAGTTAAAAAAATAAAAATAATATACTGTCTCTGATCAGATCCTACTTCAAAATAAGAGTGTCAGCAAGGCAAAGCAAAACAAATGGTTTCATTTCACAAACCATTAAAAAGAGCAACAGAAATATTATACTATTAATTAAAATAAAGGAATTTGATAACATAATGAAGTGTCCAGGAACCAGCTTGGAAAATCTACATCTACATTGATTAGCAAACCAAAATGGTTTCAGTCAAGAATTTTACCTCAGATTTACCAGACAAAAAATAGGTTGTTCAGCCCAACTGGGGCAGTGACTTGCTCCACACCAGCCTTCACCCTCCCCTTTTCGTTCAACATATCCCTCAAATTACATTCTCTTTTGTACTGTAAGGTTCCCCTTAAATGCATCTATGTTATTTGCCTCAACGACTCCTAGAGGTAGCAAGTTCCACATTCTCACAACTGTGTTTTTCCATAAATCCACTAAAGAATTAATGATCATTTCATATTTATGCCTCTAGTTTAGGATTCCCCAAAAGTTATATATAATCCTAAACTAGAATCCTAAACTAGAGGCATAAATATGAAATGATCATTAATTCTTTAGTGGATTTATGGAAAAACACAGTTGTGAGAATGTGGAACTTGCTACCTCTAGGAGTCGTTGAGGCAAACAACATAGATGCATTTAAGGGGAACCTTACATATATATATATATATATATATCCTATCAAAACTGTTAGAATTTAAACTCCTAACAAAGCCACTCCTTACCTTTCTATGCTAGGGAGAGTCCCAGCGTGTTCAGTCTTGATCTTAAGTCTGTTAACACCTTAAAATTTTCCTTTTGTGTAGCAGCTCACGAGCACTGAATCAATTAAGTTTGTTATAGTAAACTATTTACAACATTGGTGGCATCTTAGGAAGAGAATAAGTTAAATTTCTACTCAGTAATATTGGTTTATCTTCTGACTTCTGCAAAAAAAAAAGAATGCTGCATAGATTTCCTACTTGAATTATAAGAGGTTCAAGCTTTCTTTAAAAAAAAAGATACAAGCCAATCACCAAGACTGGATGAATCTTTGGTCTCAGTAATTTTAAAGAAAGGCATTCACACAGCCAGAATTTTTAAAGACCATCCACGATACACAATTTAGTCAAGATGCACTGCAAAACAAAATGCAAGCATTGATTATTTTTTGGGCCCAATACATAATTTGCCTCTAAGCTTAAAAAGCATAGACAGTGGCACAGGTTACAACTTGGCATTGGTTCAACATGGCAGCTTACCAAAAAGAACCAAAAACAATAAACCTACAAATATCAAAATTGCTAGAGAATGCTGAAAATCTGAAGTACCACAGAAACATCCCACAAGAACTCAAAGTATTAACGAATGGTTAACCAGACAATTTATGGATGCATTTAGAGTCAGAAGTGTCTACTTTCTCTTGACAGAAGTCTAAGTGAGAAAGGTTCCTTATTCAGGTCTGGTTTTGCACTTTTATCGAAAGAAACAAGCCAGCCAAAGCACAGAAGCATGACTGGAGATTAAAACACCCAGAGCAAAATACTTTCTGGATTAGCAGGAGTTAGTAACCTTTAAAAGTAACATTTTTTAATCCCACAAATGCAATTATGATAGAAGGCCACTTAGCCCCAAGAGCCAATGAAACAATGGCAGAAATCAGCCATAATTTCTATAAGGCCACTTTTGCCCCATATTACTAAATACCTTCGGTTAACAGAAATCTTAAGTTTTAACAGGGGATTTAACATGCTATTTACAGAACAATTCCAAATTTACACCATACTTTGTGAGAAATGATTCCTAATTTCAGTTCATAATTCAGTTAGCCAAGGATGTTACTTCAGGAGGTCTCGCACTAGCACTTCACTCGTCATTCAAGCCAACTTCATCGGTCAATCTTCACACAAGCTAAGGTGTCACCCTCAGCCAAAGTCACCTCACAAATCTGCTTTAAATATTTCATGTTCAAAGGTTTCTGTTCCCAACTAACAAGACATTTCACCTGCATAGGAACAGCCACCAAGGGTGAAACACAAACTAGTCAGGCAAATAAAAAAATTTAATGACAATCCCCAACTCGAGTAACATGTCTTGCTTGCTGTGACTTCCTCCAAAACCAACACCTAGCACTTGAGAAAAGCAAAGAGTCACCCCAAGGGATTTACATATAAAATAGAACTGTGCAACTGGACAGTCAAAATATAAAGTTATGATTCTCAGACCACTAATTTACCTTGATTGTTTAATTTTATTCAATGTCATAAACAATGAACATTGAAAATAAAAACTCAAATCAGGACAAGATTTGATAATCAATTTGCACTCTGTTCATCATCCCTTCTCTATACCCTTAATTCCAAATGATCCATGAAAGGGAAAATAGATGCAGCCTTTCAGGATTCAGTCCCCCATTGAAGTAACAAATTCAGCCATGATTCAAGAACAGTTCAAGAAATACGTTGAAAGAAATGTTCATGTACCTACAGCAGTGTGGGGCAATTTCAAACACAGCTTTCTGTGGCCCTTTCTGCTCTCCTGAAGGGGCACACTTACTGGTTACATAGCAGCTCTAGACATTCAGAATTCCAGCTCAGGTCTGCACTGAGGGAATGCTCCAGTGAAGCTACCGTTCAAATTTAACTCAAACATTAAGACCCAATAGGTGCTCGAGAGATGCAGGTGAATAATTTCACAGAACAATGCCAAAGGACCATCAGGCACCAAAATAATATAACCAGTTATAGTGATGATCATTTCAACTTCACTATAGATAAATGCTTAACGCAAAGTGACTGCTGGATTTGTAATATTTTCCTTTCAAAAAAAAACATTGCAGGATCATAAGGTAGCATTATTGCAAACTTTTCATTGTTGTCATCTTGTCTGCTTTGCACAAGTCGATTGTCATATTTGCCTGCTCAGTGATATTTGTACGCAATGTGCTTTACAGCAGCTCATGATATAAGGCACCACACACACTTTAAGCCTTGCATGTGTAATTTTGCGCAATGTAGCTGCTGCATTTGCCTACATAAGCAGTACTTCAAAAGCATTCTTACAAATTGCCCTCAAGATATGCTAAAGTGCTATATGGCGGGATGTTCACACAAGCTCAGTGAAGTGCATTTTATTTCGCGCAAATTGGCCCTGCATTTGCCCAAATGTGGATCACAGCACTTCAAATGTAGTTTTCAGCATGTATGGGACTCCAGGCCACCATGATAGGGAAATTCAGTAATAATGTGAGTCCATTGTTTATTTTGCGCAAACTGGCTGCTGCATTTTCTATATTGACAGGGCTACTTCACAGCATTGTGTATATAATGCTTTAGGTGTGTCCTTGCTGTTATAAATGCGTGGTCATTTAACTTCTGCTCTCACCTGCTGAGTTTAAATCAGTGATATGTTTGGTGTAATAAAAACAAAGTCATCAGTAGCAGGCACCATAAATTTTACACTTAGAGGAAACTTGTGGCTTTTATACATGTTAGTTTACAATTTCCATCACATCCTTTTATTGTAGTACCTTCTACATTACTCTGTAAAAGCAGGTGTATTCAAATGCAGAGTTATTTTCAAGGGATCATGGAAAATAATTATCGTGGTTAGAAACTAAACAAAAAACCTGGCTATTAATGGCAGTTATGTTGACAAAGCTACCACCTTACTACTATCGACAACGCACCTGAAAGCTCCTGAACAGCTTGAGGCAGTGTATTCTCAGTGATGGCCCCAGTTTGGGAAGCTTCACGTGCCAGTCCAGAAATGGCAGATTCTGTTGAGTCAGTACCTGCAGCCAATTCGCTTGAAGCAGTGCTTTCTCCCCCAGAGGCAGAAATGCTGACATCACTGTATTCTTCTGCTGTAAAGGATTTGGGACAGTACTACAAATGGACAATATAATACTGACATTGCCCAAGTTCGCAAATTACCCTTGGGTTCGAACGCCCTCTTTCCTCTTCACCCCACTACTCCCAAAAGAAAAGTAGCCTTCACACCAGGTGACCACATGCACTAATAATGTGCTCCTGTTAACATAGTGAGGACAGTAAAGTGACCAGCATCCCATTAGGTGCTTAGTAAATATTTACTAGTCAGTTGCGCTTAAGCTGTGAAAAAACCAAGGGGAAACTCAAGTACCATATAGCCTTGTATCAAGATCAGAAGTGCATATAATATCAAAAGATGTTTACACTTACATGGAGTTATACACCACAGAAACAGACCCTTCGGCCCAACCAGTCCACGCCAAACATAATCCCAAACTAAACTAGTCCAACCTGCCTGCTCCTGGCCAATATGCCTCTAAATCTTTCCTATTCGTATACTTATCTAAATGTTTTTCAATGTTGTAACTGTGCCCATATACACCACTTCCTCAGCAAGTTCATTCCATACATGAACCACCCTTTGGAAAAGAAAAATTGTTCCTTACATTTTTTTTAAAATCTCTCTCCTCTCACCTTAAAAATATACCCCTTTAGTTAGGCAAAAGACACCTATCATGAACCCTACCTGTACCCCTCATGACTTTATAAACCTCCATAAAAGGTCACCTCTCATTCACCTATGCCCCAGTGAAAAGTCCCAGCCTTTCTTTATAACTCAAGCCTTCCATGCCTGGCAAGATGCTGGTAAATCTCTTCTAAACCCTCTCTAACTTGTATTTTTCTGGCTGTGGAATATCGTCAATTTAAACTTTAGTGTGCTACAAAGCTCCTAACATGCGCTAGCCCAAAATCCTTAATCGACGTAGTATTCAATCATTTCACAACAAACAACAACTTGACAACTTTGGCAGGCAGCTCATGGTTGCACAACAGTGACACTGAGCTTTAGAAACATATCCTCCTATAACCTGACACTAAATCAAACTGTCACTTACAAACAAGCAACTGATTTAAAATTATCTATATTGAAAATCCAAATTTTCATTGTACTGAACCTTTCTTTTAAGAGCAAAGCCTGCAACACTATCAGATTGTTCTAAAATCAAGGACAAGTGGTCATCCTAATGATTTAACATCCACCGTTTATTTCAGTGCAAAGCACTTTCAAAGCTACATCAAGACTGTGCCTACTGTACATTATAACCTCTTTAATGTATGCTTCATACACTGTGCTCAAGCCTAAACAGAATGCAATGGCTGCTATTTTGTAACAATCGTGTGGAGAATCGCATCTTTGTGCTTAAAATGTTTGTGCAAACACTTAATGCTGCGGAGCAAAATGCATAAAACTGCATGAGCCTCAATTTCAAGTGTTTTTATATTGCAACCACCACCCTGAAGTGGCAGTACACCTTGGAAATCTGAAGAATTTACAAAGCCAACACATGTATAAAAGCAAAATACTGTGAATACTGGAAATCTGAAATAAACTGAAAATGCTGAAGAAAATGAAACGCAAGCCTGTTTCCACAACACAGGTACCTCTTTCTGCAAGGAAAGAACTAACTTTGTAAGGGGGGAAAAAAAAAGACCATGTGCATAACCAAAACTTAAGCCACGATGAGTGTTCCTTCAGAAGTTCAACTTGAAAACGTTTGTGAAGATGACCAGTTTAGGCTAAGGATACCAACTTAATAACTATAAAGATACACCCAGAAACAATTGGCACCATCTACATTTTCTCCTTGCCTATTCAATTTTCCACAAAAGTAGAAGTCATAAATCAGCAAAGAATTGACAGATTGCCACTGACATTCAATTCAAAGTAGCACTGCAGTACAAAATGGTTGCGACACTCACCTTTCCCTCAGCAAGTGGCCTAATAGGCCACAAGTTTCAATGTACCCTGGCAAAAGCCACTTATTTAAAAAGCCGTAGATGCAGACATCTTGAAATCTTCCAATCATCAGCACCATTTGACCTTGATGGTTGGATGCCCAGAGAAACCTTCCCTTATCAATCTTTGTGCTTTCCAAAGTTATGTTAAGAAGCTCTACATTGAGGTATAATACCAATCTTACTGTACACTGACAGACATTTTGTGCAAGCATGCAGAAATAGAAGGTGGAGGAGAATACAAACAGCACCTGGAAATGGACCATTAATGAAAAACAAAAAAAAAGTGCGAACCATGAAACCTTAACCGTGGAGTTGGAGGGCAATTCGCTGGGTACTTGAAGCCACAGGTCAATAGAACAGTTACACAAGTATTAGTATGACTAAAAGATGACCTACAATTAATATCCCAAGCCTTGGTCATTACTTAATGCAATCCCAATGAATAAACCAAAAATAAACTGGCCCAGCAGTGTAAACAAAACCCACAAAACCACTAATAAAAATCCCTTGTGCAAATTAGCATGTATACAAACCTGTTTCAGCTTGAGGCTGCTGCATTTCTTGCTCCGTGGCAGGAACGGTTTCTGTGGCTTCACCAGGCATTCCTAGAAAAAATACATACAGTTAGCAGAAATTCATTAATCATAATTAAGCACACCCATGAACAGAATTAAGTAGCAATGTTGCCAGAATTGTCTGGTTGAACGGAAGATGACAACCTTTCAAACAATTTTCTTACAGCAAGTTTGTTCAAAAGTTCAACTTTCATACAGAAGCTGTATTGTTCAAAATGTGCAGCTATTTACTGTAAAATCAGATTCACCAGACCCATTTCACTGACAGTCAGTGCTCAAAGACATTGTGGCATATTATAGTAAAATTCAAAAATGTATCATGCTCAGCCAAGCCGAACTTAAAACTGTGGATGAATCATACCAGGCCAGGCCCAACTTTGGTATTTCAGCCCTTTGTTTAGATTTTGGCTAAGAAATTATAATCACATCAAGAGACAAGACATAGAACTGGCAAACCCAGGAGGCCCAGGTTCAAGTCCCACCTGCTCTAGAGGTGCGTGCATAACATCTCTGAACAGATTAGAACATCTCTGTAACTTGTGATTTTGTGAAGGCTAAATGAGTAAGGAACATGCTAAAGATGCTGGAAGCATAAACTAAGCATACAGATTATTGGAAAACACTCAGTTGGTCAGTCAGCAGCTGTGGAATTAGAAACAGTCAACATTCCAGATCTGCTGAATGTTTTCCAGCATTTTCTGTTTTAATACCACAGCACAATGCTGTCTGCTTCAATCAGCTCAGATCACTTAGCACCAAACGCACAAAGGAAAATCAATGTGTGAAGGAAGTGACAATGTACAGAATACAATGATCAAGAACAGCAATTGTATATTTTACTGTTTTTGAAGTTGCAGGAACATTCAGCAGGCATTATTGGATGAGTGAAGTTCAAACATTTGATAAAACTTCAATTAGACAACTAAGGAACAAAGTTCTCACATTATCAATGCACCATTCACACATGGAAACATACATAATTCAGCTAAAGACAACTTGTCCCACTAGCAAAACGGAAATTTTAAACATTTAATGACTTTGGCTCTTTAACCGAGTTCAACTGCTATATACCATATCTTAAGCGTTTGATCACATAGGTTTGAATATTTTCTTAAAGCAGAGTTTTAAGATGATAGCATGTAGTGATTTATTAATGCTTAGTGCAATCATAGCATTGGGGAAGGCATTCTTGGCATTTGAGAGAATAGTTTGCAGAAGTTACATAAAAAAAGAAACCCATAAGTAATATGTACCTTGGAAGGCAATCGTCAGTCACAAATAACCTGGGAAAGTCACACTGAACATCAAGTATAAACGTGAGTTTTTTTTTAATATGAACACAAACCATTACAAAAAAACACATTTCAAAGAACGGGACAAAATATAGCAACCAACAAAAAAAAACTTTAAAGATGACTTGCAGTTATATAAACGGCTTCCTGCAAACTGGAAACCCCACACAACCTAAAGGTACGGTCGAAACAACTTTCCGTGGCCTACCTGAACATAACTTAAAAAAATTACAATTAAACGAAAACGGATAGCTAGCGAAACTGGCTACACGGCCACACAAAGCACATTCGGGCTATGCTCGCGACTGCTGGGGCTCTTTTCCACCCTCTCCCCTCCAATAATCAACCGGTGGGACACCACGAGATTGTTGCTGCCACCCGCTCCCTCAGAGCTCCGCACATTTTTGTTCAACATTACGTTAATACAACTTGTACTGATCAATTTTCACGACATCTTAAGTATAAAGTGCTCCTTTCCCTCATCAGGGCAATTTTGCACTCATCACCAATAGTTTAACGATCGGATGGAAGTGGATTTTGTACAGACACTTACTGCTTCAGTTCGTCAAATCCAAGATGGCTGGAGAAAGAGACTGAACTTCTTTCACTTAGATATTAAAAAGATTGCACTTGTGTTTCCGGGTCATTTGCTCACCCAGGAGTCCCGCCACTACTGTTTGCTGATTGGGCAAGAATGTCTATTTCCGGTTGATTCGTTGTTGTTTCCCCTGGAATGTGAGGTTTTTAGATTTCTGCAATGTTTATATACCTGTATGACGGATCGATTTGTATAGAGGTGGTATTCTGGATCACTGAAGAGCACAGCAGTTCAGTGTCTGCTTGCTGTGTCAAAAGTTCGCACTTGCATCTGTTTTGGGTTCGAATCCCGGTGGTGTTATACACTTCTGGATGAGGTGGGACTTGAACCTGGCCTAAAGGTAGCGACATTTTCGCTACCACAAAAGCCCTTTTGCTTGTCTTTTTGTATTTTTTTGAAAATACATTACTTAGATGTGCAGCTGAGGATTCCTATATCACATCAGAATGGGAACTTCTATTAGACAGTCACAGATACGGGAAAGTTCCCAGTTCAAATAATTGTAACATTGAAGGCAGGATTGATGTTAGAATAGCTTTTTGTAAGGAAAGAAAATAAACAGTCTGCTGCCCTGGCTAAGTTCAGGTAGTTTGGCAAATACTGAACATAAAAACTTTTAATCTTCTTCACGATGGCTCGGTACCATTTTGCACAACAACTTTAGCCTCTGAACGACCATACAAGTCAGTTCAAATGTTTAGTATTAAGCTCTTCAGGCTATAAAATCAGAGATTTAAATGCTGAATTCCTTCTTATTCTGGACTGTTCTTACTCCAGATAACTTTTTTATAGCAGTTGTTAACAGAAATTTGGCTACACTTTATAAGTATATTTGAACTTATGATTATGGCTATATTTGCTACAGGCCTACACAGCTACTATTGTGCACATGAATGTGGCATTTTCCATCAAATTGCAGCAAGAACCAGCAATGACAGATTTGTATAAATTCCCAGTCAGCACTATAGATGGGCAAACACAATGTGTGAAAATCTGCATTGTCATCATTAGGAATCAAATGTATCAAAGGGTTATTGTAGTCAGGAATGTTTGGATCCCAAGATCAGTTTTCTTAATTGCAATATGTAAAAGGAAGAGGATGAGATTGAAGTTTAGTGCTTGGGATACATTGGCTAATGGTAGCATTTTGCTGTTGGGCTGGGGGTGGGGAGTGATTAGAAATGGCATCAACTTAAGCTTCGTGTGACATTGTTTTTCTTCTAGCACATCCAGGTTGAACCAATGCCAAGTAATACTGCAGATGTTGGAGATCTGAAATAAACACAGAAAATGCTGGACAAGTTAGCAGGTCTGGCAGCATCCGTTCAGGCAGATACAAATTTAGTGTTTCAAGTTTGATATGAGTCTTCTTTGGAACTGAAGAAGCCAATTAAACGATTTTTTTAATGCTGTTGATAGAGGGGTGAAGGAGCAAGTGGATCAGATGGTAAATGTCCAAAGCAAAAGGTAAAGGGAGTGCTGCTGGTAGTTGAGGAGGATATAGATGCTAAATAGTTATTAATTGTAGGTGTGAATAGTAGAACATAAGTTGTTTTTGCTAAGAGTAATTGCATGCAAACAGGATATGGGATGGGGTGCAATCAAGATGGAAGATGGTGTTCATACTCTGAACTTGTTGCAGTCAATGTCCTGAAGGCTGTAAAGTGCCTAAGCAGAAAAGTAAGTGCTGTTTCTGCAGCTTGTGTTGGACTTTGCTTGAGCACTACAGCAGCCCTAGGACAACAATGTTAGCTTAAGAGTAAGATGATTTATTGAAATAATAAGCAATTGGAAGATTGGGGTCATTGTTATGTAAAAGCAGAGGTGTTCTGCAAAGCGGTCACCAAGATTGCATTTGGACTTGCCAATGTCGAGCAGACTGTAGCGAATACAGTAGACTCAACTGAAACAAGTAGGAGTAAACTGCTGCTTCACCTGGAAGAAGTGTTTGGGGCATTGGACGGTGATGAGCAAGGAGGAAAAAAGGCAAGTGTTGTGATTACGTGGAAGGTACCATGAGTTGGGGAATAGTGACAGAGGAGTGGACTAACGGGTCAAGCAGGCAATGGTGTCTCTGGATTGCTTACTGCAGAAGGGAAGGGAAGATATGTTTGATGGTGGTGGAAAATGTTGGTAGGATGGTAAGTGAGGACCCTATCATTTCCTATGGGATGAGGGGAAGGAGAGAGGGCAGAAGTGCAGGAAATGAGTTGGAACAGCTGAGGGCCCTGTCAGCCACATTGCTGGTGGTGGTTGGGGGAATGGATGTCCTCGGTTGAGAAAAAGGAAGATGCCAGAAGCGCCTCTGAGGAGTGTCACAGCATTGGGAACATATATGACAGGTGGAAAAACTAAGAGAAATGGAGTCCTTGCAGGAAACTTGTTTTTATATTCTGTCCAATCATAATTTGCCACCTATCTTTGCAAAATTATGTCCTTTGAGTTTGAAATATCATTACTTGACCACAGATGGTGCTTCTGTCCATTAGAATTTTTCTTATTTGTTTTGATGAATCTATGCTTTCTGGAATATCCCTTTAAATATTTGCCACTGCATCTCTGTTCACCTATTCCCCAGTGTTCCCTCTAGTTTTCTTTCAGTTGCACAGGCCTCTGAGATCTGTGCATGACAGTGACTTCTGGAAGCAGACCAATAGCAATCATTGTGTGCAGAACCTTGGAGTGGCTGTGCGCACAGCTTTGAGGGAAGGCTGCCCATCTGTTAACCTAAATTGCCAGTTCACTTTCGATAGCTCTGCTTTCTTGCCCTTATAATTGCTTATGCTTAAATTTAAAATAGTACTTTTGAAGCCACATTTCTCTCCCCTAAACTATATGTAAAATTTAATCACATTATGTTCACTTCCACTATGAAGCCAGTAATTAATCTTATCTTGTTGGTCAAAACCAGTTCTAGTATAGCTTGCCCTCTGGGTGCCAGAACATACTGGTCTAAGAAATTGTCGCGAAAACAGTCAATGAATTCCTCATCTGGACTACTTTTTCCAATATAATTTTTCCAGTCTATATATAGGTTAAAATCCCCCATGATAATTGCTGTAGCCTTCGAACAAGCTCCCATTATTTCTTCCTTGATACCCGGTCCTACCACGTGGTCTGTTGTGGAGCATGTACACAACTCCCACAAGTGACTTCTTGGCCCTGTCATTCCTCAGGCACACAGGCTGCTTCGAAATCCTGGTTTCCTGAATTAAGGTCATCCTTCTCTATTGTGCTAATACCATCTTTGATTGATAGAACCTTTCCACCACCCTTTTCTAGCCTCCTGCCCTTCCTAAATGTCATATACCCTTCAATATTAAGGCCACAATCTTGATCATCCTGCGACCATGTCTCAGTTATGGCCACTAGATTGTACTTATTTATCTCAATAAGTACAATAGTTCGTGTTTTATTTCAAGTGCTATGTGCATTCAAAAACATTGCCTTAAGTTTTATCCATTTCTTATTTTTGTAACTTCTTATCATTTCTGCTTAATTTCTCTGAGTTCTGTATTCTCTATCCCTTCCTGTGTTTGTCAGCTTATCATTTCCCACTTGAATTCCTTTCTGTTGCCTTTTCCCCATTCTGATTCACCACAACTTCCTGAATTTGGGCCCTTGCGCTCACTATTTAGATTAAAGCCCTATCTACATCCTTAGTTATGCGGATGCAAGAACACCAGCCCTAGTATGGTTTAGGTATGGTCTGGGAGAAAGTGAGGATTGTAGATGCTGGAGAGTCAGAGTCAAAAGGGTGGCACTGGAAAAGCACAGCAGGTCAGGCAGTATACGAGGAGCAGGAGAGTCGACGTTTTGGACATTCCTGAAGAAGGGCATATGCCCGAAACGTCGATTCTCCTTCTCCTTTGATGCTGCCTGACCTGCTGCGCTTTTCCAGCAACACATTTTTAAGCTCCCCAGTATTTGTGTCAGTGCCTCACGAAGCAAAACATCTCCTCCATCAAAACTACAGCCACTCACTCATTTCTCTAACCTTGTTTACGCTCTGCCAATTTGCATGTGCTCAGGTAATAATCCAGTGTTTATGACCTTTGAGATTCTGCTTAATTTGGTGCCAAGTTTCTTTCTGCGGAAACTCCTTCCAAATTCTATCTATATCATTGCTACAACAATGATTCTTTCCAACCCACTGCAAGTTCTTCTCTGTCCCAGAGCAGATATCCTGAACCCGAGCACTGGGCAGACAACACAGCCATCTGGACTATGCTGTTTTGTACTGCCACTACAGTCCTTTTAGCTCCCCGTTTGAATGGCTTCTTGTACCCTGGTCATTTAGCTCATCCATTCCACAGCCCCTGCTCCAAACAAGCACATACCTCACACCTGTTGGACAATCGCAGAGTTAAAAATCACACAAAACCAGGTTGTAGTCCAACAGGTTTATTTGGAAGCACTAGCTTTCGGAGCACCGCTCCTTTATCAGGTGGTTGTGGAGAATAAGATTGTAAGACACAGAATGTATAGCAAATATATGCTACATATTTATATGTTATAAAGTTATATGCTATAGATTCTGTGTCTTACAATCTTATTCTCCACAACCACCTGATGAAGGAGCAGCACTCCGAAAGCTAGTTCTTCCAAATAAACCTGTTGGACTATAACCTGGTGTTGTGTGATTTTTAACTTTGTACACCCCAGTCCAACACCGGCGTCTCCAAATCATGACAATTGCAGAGGCTGACACCAGTCTTCTAGATTCCCTGACTGCCTCACCTGTAGTTGCACCCTCCTCTCCCTGACCATATCAGAGCACACTATCCTAAGAGGTATGACTATTTTCTGGTATAAAAAAATCCAGATAAGTTACCCCCTCCCTGATGCATCATAGTGTCTAGTTCAGCCTCTATCTCATAAACACTTGAGCAGAAGCTGGATGAACTTCAGACACTTACAGCAGATATACTTGCCCTGGATCACAATGGATTCCACGAGCTCCCACATACTGCAGCTTTGACAACCTACCTACGCTGCCGTTCCAATGAGTTTTAAATTAATTATTTAGTTATATTATTAACTTATTATGGTACTTTTTATGTATTGTATTACTTGAGGATACAGTAGGCTTGAAACAATTTACAGATACTCACCTAACAGTTCGCTCTTTTCTCTGTCCCAAGCTGCTTGGGTATCTGTCCCTTTTCCCAGACTACTCCACTATGTTGCTGACTGCAGGACATTCTTTCCGTGAATCTCAACACTCCCTAAAATTTTCAGCCAGAAGTGCCAATTGAATGATCCATCTCAGCCTCCTCTGGAGATCTCCACCGGCACAGATGCCAGTCTTTAGTCCATTCAATTCACTCTATGTGATATCAAGAAATGGTTCGAGGTGCTGGATAATGCAAAAGCTTTGGGTCCTAACAACATTCTGGCAATAGTTCTGAAGACTTGTGCTCCAGAACTAGCTGTACCCCAAGCCAAGCTTTTCTAGTACAGCCATAACACTGGCATCTACCCAACAATGTGGAAAATTGCCCAGGTGTGACCTGTACATAAAAAGCAAGACAACTCCAACCCAGTCAATTATAGCTGCATCAGTCTACAGGTAGTTCTATAATAAAGTAGTGAGGTTCCCATGTGATACCTTATAATAGAAAATCATGCAGTAGAAATAATGGAGCCTATGGAAAAAGCAGGGTTGGGGTGAACCACCAAAAATACCAGTAAAAATCGAAACATAAATAGTAGTTAGCCTAACACAAATGATAGCACAGTCTAAAGTAAATTTTGATTTGTTGCATGGTATTTTCTAGTGCAATTCATCAGAGTCTTCAACTGATTCCTCTCAATTGGCAGTCTTCAACTGATCAGTCTTCAACTGATTCCTCTCAATACCTGCTGGCTGCACTACATTTTAGCCAGTCTCTGATCCCATCCAATAGTAACACTGCACAAGTCAGATCCCAGAATGAAACCTGCCTTGATAGATCAAGGACTGAATCTTAATTTATTTCGCTAAGTGTCAGTTTCATTAAGTTTTTCAGAGGGTTTCACATCGTGATGCTTGGGAACGTCTACCACCTTATTTTACAAAACCCGCTTGAATTCTCTCAAACACTCTGGCACCATCATACCATGTGCCATTTCCAAAACAACTCACCACTCCCTGAATACCCCAGAATTGACCAACATCTGTGGTGCAGCACCATCTTTTAAAAAGACATTGTGCACCCAGACAAGAACTGTCAGTCCAGATCTGCCCTGCATGGTTCCTGACATTGGCCCTGGATGTGGCAGACAACAGAAAATTGGTGCCTGTCTTTGTGGGCAGGGACATGGAGATGCTGCTGATGGGGATGGGGTGAAGGAGAGGCAGGAAGTCTTTTTCTCTCAGGCCAACAGAGGACGTCATTCTACTGGAACCATGCCAACCTGGACCAGGGTTACCATCCAGACCAGTGCAGTCTCAACAATCTGAAGGAATGCACAGAATGTAGGATGATGAATGACCTTCTCCGTTCTGCACGTGAAAATGCCACTATTTTCTCATTGATACCTCACACTCACTCTCTCTGCTACTGTACCTGCCATTTCCTGCAACATCTTCTCCACTCACTCTCATCCTCCCAACATCTGACCCTGAACCTCTTCTGCACATCCTACTCATCCCCTCAAGACGTCTCCACACATATCAAAAGTGTGCCACCAGCTTTCTTTCCATCACCCACTATGTGCACAGTTTCCTGGCTTTGACCACCCTGAGCAGCTGACTGACCATGTCCAAGCCCCTGTACTGGTAATTTTTTGCAGTTGGTTACTAGTGATTCGTCACTGAAACAGATTCACATGACTCTGCAGATATTCCTTAACATCTAAACATACTTAAAGAAAAAGAGAAAAAAAAGCTCTTAATACAAACAACAAAGCCAAGTTTCAATCTGCTCCTCACCACTGTCCTTTTACTGTGAGTCGATTCCAGTGAAATTTCACTTCTATCTCAACTCTTTTAAGTTTTTAAATTAACAGATTGCTCCCAGCTCCTTGTCCTCAGGCTGTAGAGACATTTTCACAATGCATTTCCAAGTCCACGAGCACAAATATTTCACAACATCTTTCACGAGAAAGTGCATGAGCTGACTGATCACCTGATGCCGACGCTGAGTCCAGTCCTCTGTGCATCGTGCTGGGAATCGTGTAATAGCGAACGGGAGGTTCGCTTTATTTTTAAAAAATCGCATTACAGACTAAACGCGCTTAATAAACAAGCATTATAGAAGAACTAGCTATACACTTGATCATCAGTAAAGTGATGGAAGGTGTCACCAACAGTGCTATTGAGTAGCACCTGATCAGCAATAACCTGCTGAGTGCTGTTCAGAAGGGCAGGAAAAAGTCTCGGAGGGCCATAGTCATAGGGGATTCTATTGTAAGTGGAGTAAATAGGCGGTTCTGTGGCTGAAAACGAGACTCCCGGGATGGTATGTTGCCGCCCCAGGTGCTCGGGTCAGAGATGTCACTGATCAGGTACAGAGCATTCTGAAAGGGGAGGGTGAACAGCCAACGATATAAGTAAAAAACGAGATGAGGTCCTGAAGGTAGAATTCAGGGAGCTAGGAGAGAAGTTAAAGAGGAGGACCTCAAAAGGTAGTGATCTCAGGATTACTACCAGTGCCACGTGCTAGCCAGGGTAGACAATAGGTGCAGGAGTAGGCCATTCAGCCCTTCGAGCCTGCACCGCCATTCAACATGATCATGGCTGATCATTCCTAATCAGTATCCTGTTTCTGCCTAATCTCCATAAACCTTGAAATGAAAAAATAGGCAGGATAAACACGTAGCTTGAGGGATGGTGTAGGAAGGAGGGGTTCAGATTTGTGGGACATTGGGACCGTTCTGGGGAAGGTGAGACTATGACAAATTGGATGGTCTACACCTGAACCAGACTGGAATTAATGTCTTTGGGAGAATCTTTGCTACTGCTGTTGGGGAGGATTTAAACAAACGTGGCAATGGGCTGGGAACCAGAAGAGAAGACTAGTAGACAGAGGTGGAAACTAGAAACTGTAAGGAATAAGATTATGAAGTTACCATTACTAAGGGGAAGAGTAGGCAGAGAGCAGATGAACGCAAAGGAATTGGTGTTCTGAAGTGCATATGCTTTAATGCAAGGAGTATAGTGGGTAAGGCAGACGAACTTAGGGTTTGGATTGATGCCTGGGAGTATGACATTATTGTGATCAGAGACTTGGTTGAAGGAAGGAAGTAAGCAATTAAATGTTCCAGGATATAGATGCTTCAGACAGGACAGGGAGGGAAGTAAAAAGGGGGAGGAGTTGCGTTGCTGGTCAGGGATGATATCATGGCTGTGCTAAAGGAACACACAATGCAGGGCTTGAGCAGTGAGGCATTATGGATAGAGCTGAGAAATAAGAAGGGTGCAGTTACATTGTTGGGGCTGTACTACAGGCCTCCCAACAGTGACTGAGGTCGAAGAACAAATAGGTGAGGATTATGGAAAGATGTAGAGGCAACAGGCAATTAAAATGGAAGATTTTAATTTTCCCAACATTGACTGGGATACACTTAGTGTCAGAGATCTGGGTGGGGCAGAATTTGTAAGAAGCGTCTAGAGCAGTATGTCAATAGTCCGACGAGGTAAGGGACCATATTGGATCTGGTGTTGGGGAATGAGCCAGAACAGAGGGTAGAAGTTGCAGTGGGGGGATTTCTTTGGGAATAGTGACCACAATTCTAAGTTTTAGAATACTCATACACAAAGATTAGAGTGGTCCTAAGGGAAGAGTACTAAACTGGGCCAAGGCCAATTATATCAAAATTTGGCAGGAGCTGGGAAATGTGGATTGGGGACAACTATTTGAAGGGAAGTCCACATTTGATATGTGGGATGTTTTCAAAAATAGGTTGAAGATAGTGCAGGATAGGCATGTCCCTTTGAAAACAAGAGATAGGAAAGGCAAGATTCGTGAACCGTGCATGACAGGAGAATTCATGCTGGATCAGTGGTTCTGGAAGAGCACAGCAATTCAGGCAGCATCCGAGAACAGGCAAAATCGACGTTTCGGGCAAAAGCCCTTCATCAGGAATAAAGGCAGAGAGCCTGAAGCGTGGAGAGATAAGCTAGAGGAGGGTGAGGGTGGGGAGAGAGTGGCATAGAGTACAATAGGTCAGTGGGGAAGGAGATGAAGGTGATAGGTCAGGGAGGAGAGGGTGGAGTGGATAGGTGGAAAAGAAGATAGGCAGGTAGGACAAGTCATGGGGAGCTGGAAGTTTGGAACTAGGGTGAGGTGGGGGAAGGGGAAATGAGGAAACTGTTAAAATCCACATTGATGCCCTGGGGTTGAAGTGTTCCGAGGCGGAAGATGAGGCGTTCTTCCTCCAGGCATCTGGTGGTGAGGGAGCAGCGGTGGAGGAGGCCCAACCCCAGGGCATCAATGTGGATTCCAACAGTTTCCTCATTTCCCCTTCCCCCACCTCAACCTAG
>NC_057752.1:9876901-9913067 GCF_004010195.1 Chiloscyllium plagiosum
CTCCCCCCTCTCCTCCCTGACCTATCACCTTCATCTCCTTCCCCACTGACCTATTGTACTCTATGCCACTCTCTCCCCCCCCCCACCCTCCTCTAGCTTATCTCTCTACGCTTCAGGCTCTCTGCCTTTATTCCTGATGAAGGGCTTTTGCCCGAAACGTCGATTTTGCCTGTCCTCGGATGCTGCCTGAATTGCTGTGCTCTTCCAGAACCACTGATCCAGAATCTGGTTTCCAGCATCTGCAGTCATTGTTTTTACCTAGGAGAATTCATGCGACTAGCCAAGAGGAAAAGGGAAGCGTACATAAGGTCCAGCAGCTAAGAACAGAATGGGCCTTGGAGGAATATCGGGAGAGTAGGACCAAACTTAAATGAGGAATCAAGCGGGCTAAAAGGGGTCATGAAATAATTTTAGCGAGCAGAATTAAGGAGAATCCCAAGGCCTTATATTCATAAATAAGAAGAAGAGGAGAACTAGAGAAAGGGTTGGTCCACTAAAGGATAAGGAAGGAAAGTTGTATATCGAACCTGAGAAAATGGGAGATTCTCAATGATTACTTTGCATCAGTGTTCACTGAGGAGAGGGACATGATGAATGTTGAGATTAGAGATAGAAGTTTGTTTACTCTGGATCACATTGACATAAGGAGGGAGGATGTGTTGGGTAGGCTAAAGGATATTAAGGTGGACAAATCCCCAGGACCGGATGGGATCAATCTCAGGTTGCTGAGGGAGGCAAGAGCAGAAAAAGCTGGGGCCCTGACAGATATCTTTGTAGCATCCTTAAACACAGGTGAAGTGCTGGGGGACTGGAGGGTTGCTCATGTTGTCCCCCTGTACAAGGGTAGTAGGGATATTCCAGGTAACTGCAGACCAGTGAGCCTGACATCAGTGGTGGGAAAGGTACTGAAGGATAGAATCTGTTTACATTTGGAAAAGAATGGGCTTAGCAGTGATAGGCAACATGGTTTTGGACAGGGTAGATCATGCCTTACCAATTTAATAGAGTTCTTTGAGGAAGTGACCAAGTTGATAGATGATGGAAGGACTGTAGATGTCAGATACATAGACTTTAGTAAGGTGTTTGATAAGGTTCCCCATGGTAAAATAATGGAGAAAGTGAAGTCACATGGTGTGCAGGGTGTTTTAGCTCAGTGGATAAAGAACTGGTTGAACAACAGGAGTCAGAGAGTAGTAGTTGAATGGAGTTTCTCGAAATGGAGAAAAGTGACCAGTGGTGTTCCACAGGGGTCAGTGTTGGGGCTACTGTTGTTTGTGATAAATATAAATGATCTGGAAGAGGGCATTGGTGTCTGATCAGTACGTTTGCAGATGACACAAAGATTGGTGGAGTAGCAGATATCATAGGGGACTGTCAAAGAATACAGGAGAATATAGATAGACTGGAGGATTGGGCAGAGAAGTGGCAGTTGAAGCTCAATCTGGGCAAATGTGAAATGATGTATTTTGAGAGGTCTAATTCTAGAGCGCACTATGCTGTAAATGGAAGAGCCTTGGGAAAAGTTGATGAGTAGGGAGTTCAGGTCCATTGCACCCTGAAGGTGGCTGCACAGGTGGATAGAGTGGTCAAGAAGGCATATAGTATGCTTGCCTTCATTGGATGGGGCATTGAGTATAAGAGCTGGCAGGTCATGTTAAAATTGTACAAGACTGGTTCGGCTGCATCTAGAATAACATGTACAGTTCTGGTCGCCACATTACCAAAAGGATGTGGACGCTTTGGAGAGGGTGCAGAGAAAGTTTACGAGGATGTTGCCTGGTATGGAAGGCGCACTATGAAGCAAGGTTGAGTAGGTTAAGACTGTTTTCATTAGAAAAAAGGAGATTGAGGGGGGAACCTGATTGAGATCTACAAAGTCATGAAGGGTATACAAAAGTTAAAAATCACACAACACCAGGTTATAGTCCAACAAGTTTAATTGGAAGCATTAGGTTTCGGAGTGCTGCTCCACACCGCCATCTCCAAATCATGAAGGGTACATACAGGGTGGATAGAGATAATTTTTTTCCCCAGGGTGAGGGATTCAATAACGAGAGGTCACACGTTCAAGGTGAGAAAAGTTTAAGGGGGATACATGTGGAAAGTACTTTACACAGAGGGTGGTAGGTGCCTGGAATGCATTGCCAGCAGAGGTAATAGAGGCAGGCACGGTAGATTCATTTAAGATACATCTGGACAGATGCATGAGTGGATGGGGAGCAGAGGGATACAGATCCTTTGGAATTGGGTGATAGGTTTAGACAGTGGATTTGGATCGGCACAGGCTTGGAAGGCCAAAGGGCCTATTCCTGGGCTGTAAATATTCTTTGACACCCAGTTTGGGTTTCACCAGAGCTACTCAGCTGCTAACCTCATTGCAGCTTAGTCCAACATGGGCAAAACAGCTGAATTATAGAGGTGAGAGCAATAGCCCTTGACATCAATACTGTATTTGATAGTGTGGCATCAAGGAGTCCTAGCAAAACTGGAAGCAATAGGTATTCAGGGAAAACTC
Organism: Chiloscyllium plagiosum; assembly: GCF_004010195.1. Lineage (NCBI taxonomy): Eukaryota > Metazoa > Chordata > Chondrichthyes > Orectolobiformes > Hemiscylliidae > Chiloscyllium > Chiloscyllium plagiosum. Next base: position 9,879,417 of record NC_057752.1, read on the forward strand.
TGCTGGCATACTTGGCACAGAGGTAGATAGTTATGTCTGTTGGAGGTTAGTCATCTCAGCAGGAGTTCCTTACTGTAGCATCCTAGGTGCAGCCATTTTCAGCTGTTTCATCAATGACCTTCCCTCCATCAGAAGTGGAGATATTCACTGATGATTGCACAATTCATGACTCAGATACTGAAGCAGTCCATGTTTAAATGCAATATCCAGGTTTCAGCAGAAAAATGGCAATTAACATCCGTGCAACACAAATGACAGGCTATAACCATCACCAATACTAAACACTGTAACCAATGGCCTTTGACAGTCAATGGTGTTACCATCACTGAACCCCCACCCCACCCAAACACTTGGTTGCCATCATCTTGGGGTTACCATTGCCCAGAAACTGAACCTACCACATAAATAAACCTACCACATAAATAAACTGGCCACAGCAGTAAGTCATAGACTAGGAATTCTACAGCAAGTAACTCACTTCCTGGCTCCCAAAAGCCTGTCCAACATCACCAAGGCATAAGTAAGGAGTGCGATGGAATAGTCCCCATTTGGCTGATGAGTGCAGCTCCAACAACACTCAAGAAACTTGGCACAATCTAAGACAAAGTAGCTCACTCAATTGGCACTGCATTCACTCCCTCCACCATTGAGACTCTGATGCAGCAGTGTGTACCATATACAAGATGCACTGCAGAAATTCACCAAAGTGTCTTAGACAGCACCCTCTAAACCACTGACCACTTCTGTCTAGGACAGCTGCAGACACATGGGAACAACATCTACAAATCTCTCTCCAAGTCACTCACTACCTCAACTTGGAAATATATTGCTGTTCTATCAGTGTCATTGGATCAAAATCTTGGAACTCCCTTACCTTCCTAATGGCACTATGGGACTACCTACAGCATGTGGACTATACTGGTTCAAGAAGACAACTCATCACCATCTTCTCAATGTCAACTAAGGATGGACAATAAATGATGGCCCAGCCAGCAATGCTCACTTCTCACAAATTAATTTAAGTAATTAGTTTTTCTGTGTTGGAAACCACTGAGTGATAATTTCTCTGGGGAGTGTGGCCAGAACCCAGTTACAGAAGGGGATGGGAGAAATAGGAATAGTGGTAGGAGATTCAAAAGTGAAGGCTACTGACAAATGTTTCTGTAGCCCCAGACGGGACTCCATGATTGAAGGTCAATGGCTGCAGGGCTTTTAAGGGGGAAGACAAATGGCATAGGTAGAAAGGAGGAGGAGGTTCTTCCACAAGAATTTTGGGACTTCGGTAGCAGATTGAAAAGCAGGACCTTGAAGGTTGTGATCTCTGTACTACTCCAGTGGTGTGTGCTAGACAGTATAGGAATAGATTAATAAAGCAAATGAATGTGACTGAGAGGAGGGAAAGCCTAGAGCGCTAGGTCTGTTTGTGGGAATATGGGACCTGAAACAGGATAAGCAACTTTTTATGTATGGTGCAGAGGTGATGAACTAATTTGGCAGTGGGAGGGTTATGCAGTGGAGGGACAATAGGGGGTAATGCACAGACAAACATAGAAGAGAAGCCAAATTGATACAGAAGCCAGAGCATATGCAAGTGTTTTAATTGTTACGAAGTTGAAGGCATATATTGTACCTTTAAGAGAGTGAATGCTGTTCTGCACTGAGAACTTTCAAGAGCAGTCTCAGTGTGTATTAGAAAATTGAAAATATGTAACACATGGCTGTGAAATAGATACCAGAATCAGTTGCTGTTTTGACAACAATTCGAATTTAACCAAATTAGTTTAAATTATGCCGCAGGATACTAAAACCCAATTGAGTTTGAATTTATTGTTTTGCCAATATTGAACCAATGAGACGATCTGATGTTGGGGATATAAAAAAGGCCTTTTGAGAATCAGACTGAGAAAAGGTGATGCCTTGTTAGTCCTCCTAAAATGTAAGGGAATGCACCTGAAGCTTCACAGAAGACATGGCAACATGTCAGGTGAGTTGAAAATATGGGATACTTATCTTTATTAGTTGAGACATTGTATATAAGAACAGAGAGATTATGATGGAGTTGGACAAGGTGTTAGTCTATAGCTAGAGTCCTGTATCGATTTGTAGTCACCACACTTTTAAAGAGCAAGGATTGTAATAGAGAGGGCGCAGAGGAGATTCCCCAGCTATGGACAGACTAGATAGGAGAGTGTTGTTTTCCTTACAGCAAAGATGACTTTGGGTTGGGGATAACAGGCCCACTTGACGTAAGCTTTAGTAAAGAATAAACTTTTCCTCTTAACAGAGGTGTTATATTCAGAGGGTCGTGGATTTAAGGAAGAAATTGGCATCCAAAATGACATCTAAAAATTCCTCCTGAAAGGGTTGTAGAGTATTTCGATTAACACTTGGAACACCACTACAGACAAGTACTAGGAAATGGGACTAGAGTAAATGACCAAGTTAGACAATAGGCTGAACAACCTTTTCTTCCCCCATGCTGTAAACCCCTCCAATTCTAAAGGTTGTAGGACAGGTGTTCAACTGTATCCCAACGGGAGTGGAACAAGAAGTCTGCTGCTACATAAAATTAATCGTTTGCGACCTCCAGCCTCTATTCTTCAGTGGACCAAAAGGAGAAGTGAAAGGCAGGGTGGCTTTTAAACTTTTTGTAAACAATATTTCACTCAATGTAGGAGGTATGGGTGTGTTCAAAATAAACATTTTCCTTGAAAAAAAAAAATACAACAGAACTTGTTGTATTTTCCTTTTAAAACATGCCCTCATACAGGTAGGGGAGAAGAGGGGATAATTTCACCCCTCTCCATATTACACAGAATAAAAACATCTCTTTATTGAGTAGTAATGGAGACTGCTTGCATAAGTTTACAAAGTACACTTTCAATCAAGTCTCTAGTGAAGTGTGCATCAGTGTTTTTTTTTCCTCTTCAAGTGTTGGATGAAAATGGAAAGATGCCTACTGGGGTTGAGGTCCACAGATACCAGTAGTTCCCCAGTCCCAATTCACTATTCTTCACACTCCAGTATATGGACATTGTCCCTCAACGTTCATCCTTCAATTTCCCACAGGGGTTTTACAGCTCATCCATCATATCTGAATTTTACCCAGAACTTAAGAAACCTGCAGAAAAATGGTGCCCATTCTAGATGGCTCTTCTGCCAAAGTTCAACAGTTAAAGAGTCCTGGGATTGACTGCCACCTTGAATTAAAAAGGTGACTCTTCCACATGATGTTGCATAATGTAGCTTAAGATCTAAGTGATTCAATTAGTAATAAGTTGAAATGCAGAAGAAAAATAAAAGGAATCTTACCAAGAGACAAAATGTGGATATATAAATATCTGCTAGATATAAAATGATATAAACCTCTAAAGTAGGAATTCTGAAACAGTGTTCCACAGGCCTTAACTAAAGGCTGCTCAGAACTGAAGTGCATTTTGGTACATCACAAACTTTTAAATCTTCTTTGCAGCTACAGCAGTGAAGTCAGAAGGCAGTCACGGTTCCAAGCTTTCCAACCTCGTGATGCAAGCCAACATATGCTGAAACGCAGTTGAAAAAGAACTTGCTCATTGGGGGACATCAAAAATCTCCTTCTTTATCTGAAATAAAAGTGTTTGAACAATAAATCAAAGTAGCACTTTAAATAAGTGTCAGATACAGTATTTGATCATGTGTTTCTTTTCTCCCCTCCAAAGAGTTCTCCATGCTGACACCATACCATTTGTGTGGGGAACATTGCAAAGGTTTTCCCAATTTATTCACTTCCTGAACTACCCATATATTAAAAAAAAAGACAAGGGGTAATTGTTCTCACACAGTGGTTCGTGTGTGGAATGAACTTCCAGAGGAAGTGGTTGATGTGGGTACAGTTACAACATTTAAAAGACATTTGGATAAGTAAATGAGTAAGAAATGTGTGAAGGATATGGACCAAGCACAGGTAGGTGGGACTAGTTTAGTTTGGGATTATGGAGGAAAAAGTAAGGACTACAGATGCTAGAGATCAGAGTGGAGAGGGGTGCTGAAAAGCACAGCAGGTCAGGCAGCATTCAAGGAGCATGGACTGGTTGGTCTGAAGGGTCTGTTTCCGTGCTGTATGACTATGACCTCAACCAATACTATCTAAGCAAATTGACCAGTCATTTATCAGTTGGTGTGGGGCAGGCACCTCAGGTCCAGAATGACTTCTGCATTTGTCCACTTAAAACAATCAACCCAAAAAGCAATTAATTGGGTGGAGCACTTTCAAATGCTGAGCTTGTTCAGGAGGTAGATTCAAAGCTCCATCCCATTACTCCTCAGGCAATATTCTCCTGAATCAAGTACAAGACAAGAATTCAAACAATTGAGTCAAACATAACTTTATTCTTGAGAAAAGCTTCAACAGTCAAAGCAAACTTATGGTTTAATTCCAAATTAGAAATATTCAAAATAAAAACCAAACTAAGCAAAAGATTGCCTGTGAAAACAACAGTCCTTTCCACATTTTAAAAAAGCCTCACTAGACCTGTACTGGCTTTCCTCATAGCTCTGAATTTTGGCAAGATTATGCAATAATACTTTTTAAAGATATCCTAAACAATACTCACCACTCTGTTTCAGCAACTGTCCCTTTCGTGATTGCTCCATCTTCTCTATAAATTGCTCAAAAATCTTGATGGGCCCAAGGAGGCTTGTTTTCTTATAATCTGAGTGCAGAGAAATTTAAGAGGAATTCACTCACCCATGTGTACTGCATTCCCACATGGTTTCTGTCCAATATTCAGTTTTGTAAGATCATATTAAATGGGAGAAGCAAGCCATTCAGCCCCCCTAAGCCAGCTCTGCCATTCAACAAGATAAGAGCTGACCAGTCATGATCTCAATTCTAATTTCTTGCTCGTCACCCCATCACCCTAAACTCCCTTGGCCTATCAAACATCTGTCCAATTTAGCCTTAATTAAGTCAACCTCTGACAAGGTTGTAAATTACAGTCTTTTCAAGAATAAACCAAGATGTAGATTCACCATTGTTATAGAAAAAAAGACACGGATGGGCCTGACTTTGAAGTTATAAACTGGAGGAAGGCAATTTTAACAAGATCAGATATGATTTGGCCATGATGAACAGAGCAAACGCTTTTAGCGATGGTTTTCCCAATGGAAACCGGCATCCAATGGGGTTCCGCAGCAATCACTTTTCTGACCCTTGCAGTTTGTGGTTTATATAAATGATTTAGACTTGAATGTAGGAGGGTTTATCACTCAGTTTGCAAATGATATAAAAATTGGTGGGATGGTTAATAGTGAGGATATAAATGGGCTGGTCAGATGGGTTGAGTGCAGTACAAACAAGGTAACACATGATGAACTTTAGGACCCTGGGAAGCACGGAGGTTCACAGGGACCTTGGTGCGTACATGCACCAGTCCCTTAAGGGAGTGACACAGGCAAGAACGGTGAAGGTGGCACATGAGATACTTGCTGTTATTAGATGAGGCAGAGAGTTTAAGAGCAGGGAGGTGATGCTGAAACTGTATAAAACATTGGTTAGACTACAGCTAGAGTATTGTATATAGTATTAGAATCCACATAGAAGGGATGCGATTGCAGTGGAGAGGATGCAGAGGATATTTACCAGGAACTTGCCTGGGTTTTGAGTTATGAAGAGACAGACTGGGATTGTTTTTCTTGGAGCACAGAAGACTGAGGGAGGACATGATTGAGATGTATAAAATTATGAGAGGCATCCCTCCAGAGGAGAAATCAACGACGGGGGGTGGGAGGGAAGCAGATACAAGAATTTTAGAAGGGCTGAGAGGAAATGTCTTGACACCCAGAGGATGGTGTGAATCTGGAACTTGCTGCCTGTAAGGGTGGAGGCAGAAACCCACAACATTTCAGAAGTATTTAGACATGCACCACAATGATGGGCCAAGTGCTGGGAAAATGGGATTAGAATAGATAAGTAGTTGTTTTTGACTGGCACAGACTCAATGGGCCTTTCCTGGTGCTGTAGACCTCGAAACCATGCTGCAGGGATAAGAGAGCGCAGTTGATTCTTAAAGCAAATATTCCAGGGCTGGCCTTTTAGGGTCCTGGTGTAGTGGTAGTGTCACTATCTTGGAATCAGGAGATCTAGGTTCAAGTTACATTTGCTCCAGAGGTGCATCATCATATTTCTGAAAACGTTGATTAGAAAACTCTAGCAAGTGGAGGCCTAAACTAGGGCTTTGAAGTCCTTGAATATAGACTTTACCAGCAGAAGCTTGCTCAAAAATAACCATTTCATTTCAGGAACCAGTCCAGCAAACCATATCTGAATTGCATCTGATGAAACCATATCTGCCCAAAACTGTACACATAAATGATGTACTGTAGGGTGAGTAACACCTTGGAGTGAGACTTCAACAGAAGCCAGGATTGTCAGGGGAGAAAGATGACAAAAGTGGATGATTAGTTGTTTTAGGAGAAATGCCTGAATATCGTATTGAACCTGCAGTATTACACAGCATTGTTCTCAGACATGAGATGGTGGCGTTGTGATATTGTCACTGGGCAAGTAATCTAAAGGCCCCTAAAACTAGGTGAATTTAAGTTTATGAAAGAAAATTGAATAATTAAAACAGTCAAGCCAGAATTAAATGTTAGTCTCAGTAGTTACTATGAAATTTATCAATAATCGTATAAAAGGTGATCCTGTTCACGTGTTTTCTTTCGGGAAGGAAATCTGCCATCCTGATCTGTTCTACGCTCAGTGACTCCAGACACACACCAACATGACTGATTTTCAGCAGTTCTCAAATGCAAACTGGGATGGGTAACTTATTGACGACAATGCCCACAGCCTCATCTAGATATTTACCTCTGGTGCGACGTTTCATCTCCGGCTCTTCACCGTTCTCAGCACTTGTAACTTCTTGCTCTTCCTTAGTTTTCTTATCAAGCTCCTTGCAAAGATAACTTTAAGAGAATCAGAGGTTACCCCATTGTAAATTACAAAACACAACTTTGTTTGCCTGAAGGCACTGAAGCAATGTTATTAGAATTAGAATCCCTACAGTGTAGAAACAGGCCTTTCGGCCCAACAAGTCCACATCAATCCTCTGAAGAGTATCCCATCCAGACCCATTACTCTACATTGACCCCTGACTAAATGCACCTAACCTATACATCCCTGAACAATTTAGCATGGCCAATTCACCTAACATGCAGATCTTTGGACCGGGAAGGAAACCAGAGCACCTGGAGGAAACCCACACAGACACGGGGAGAATGTGCAAACTCCACACACAGTCACCCGAGGCTGGAATCGAACCTGGGCCCCTGACACTGAGGCAGCAGTGCTAACCACTGAGCCACCCGTGCCGCCCCAACACAGTTATGTTTGTGGTAGGTGCCTTTGGACACTGAATTGCTTGAAAGAATTTAAAGAGATTGCCATCAGGCAGCATGCTGGCACAAAGGATATTAGTTGAGCACAATGTTAGTTTTGACATTGTTTACTCTAATTTCTGCTTGCTGTGCACTTTTGCATCGTGGAATCAATTTTAAAGATTGACATGCAGCCATGTATGTGCACACCTTTGAAACATCGGTCACATGCAGTCACCTGCACATCACATTCTCAATCGCTGCATGACCATTCGCTTGCATAGTTACCACCATCTGAACAGGCCATGTTTCCATTCAGCAGATCGCTATTACAACCAAAGAAAACTTCCTCCCTCAAAATCAGCAACCCGGATGTCCCCCATGAGGATTGATTCCTTAGTCAGTTATTGTTCTGTGGCACCAGGTTACCTTGCAATTTGCCCAACTGACCATCATTCATGAGTGTTTTGACACAGGATCATGTGGACTTTTCAACCACAGAGCATCATGGCGGAGTCTGATCCGGTCCTCACCAGCCATTTACACATTCTTTCAGCAGGACTTGCTGGATAACAGTCCAGAGTAGAACCCCCTGACAATTTCTCCTTGATGGTATACTAGCCAGTTAATGGCACCTCCCCAATACAATTCAGACTGGAATGTCACTGCCTGAGGTATCGTGCTACAACCTAGCCTTAGCATCCTCGCCATGAAGCTAAAAAGGAAATGCAATTGCCTCATTGGCTAACGTCCAGAAATGCATATGGTGACAGCCAAGGACTGGTTGGGACACCCCTTCGCTGCTGCAACAAACTAGTCTGCAGATGAAAATCATGACCCTTGTTTTGATCTTGCATTTATCAAAACCATAAGGTTCAGGTTGGTGCTGAAGAATGACATGCAACAGCCCAGCATGAGAAAAACCAATTGGCAGAGAGCTGATTTTAATGGGGTTAGAACACAAGAGTTAAAACACAATTGATTTGGAATAAGAGGGCGGTGGCAAGATCGGTAACTGAACAATAGAATCTCTGGTGTGGAAACAGACTACTTGGCTCAACAAGTCCACACCGACCCTCCGAAGATTATCCCACCCAGACCCATTCCGCTACACTACTACTCTACATTCCTCCCTGACTAATGCACCAACCGACACATCCCTGAACACTCAGCAATTTAGCATGGCCAATCCACCTAATCTGCACTTCTTTGGACCGTGGGAGGAAACCAGAGCACCTGAAAGAAACTGATGCAGACACAGGGAGAACATGCAAACTCCACACAGTCGCCTGAGGCTGGAATCAAACTCGGGTCCCTGGCACTGTGAGGCAGCAGTGATAACCACTGAGCCACCGTGCCACCTTCAGGGAGCAGATGGTACGGATGCAATTGAAGTATATTCCCTCTAATGTAAAAAAAGGTAGGACAAACAAATCCAGAATTCCCTGGATGACAAGAGGTCAAAATTAACATTTTTTTAAAAAAAAAAATGTGCTTATGACGTGAGAGACAGAAAATAACAGAATCAACAGGAATATCAAAGGTCTAGAGGGGAGGTAAAAAAAGGAAATAAGACAAGCAAAGAGTAATGAGAAAAAACTGGCAGCTAACATAAAAGGAATTCCCAAAGGCTTCTATAGGCATATAAGCAGTAAGAGAATGGTTAAAGGAGAGTAGGCTGATCAGACATCAAAGGGGATTGACACACAGGGGTGTGGGGTGGGGGCATGGCAGAGTTGTTAAAATGAATATTTTGCACCTGTCTTTATAAAAGAGGATGCTGCTGCCGAGACCACGTTGACAGAGGAAGAAACTCTGTCAACAGAAGGGTTTCAAATAAGGAAGAAATCATGAATGAATTGTTGGTGCTTGCAGTTGACACGGCACCAGGACCAGATGAGATGCATCCAAGGATTTTGAAGAAAAGTGAAGGTAGAAATTTCAGGGGGAACTGGCTACAATTTTTAAAAAAATCTTCCTTGGACTTGGGAAGTGTCAGAAGACTGGAAAATTGTAAACATTATGGCCTTGTCCAAGAAAAGGTTAAGGAATATCCCAGCAATCACAGACCAGCTGTGGTGGGGAACTTTGGTGGGGAAACTTATAATTATTTGGGATAGAATTAGTATTCACATGGAAAAAGGTGGGTTGATTAGGAAAAGTCAGCATGGATTTCTAATAGGAAAATTATGCTTAACTAACTTGGAGGTTTTTTTGAAGAGGTAACAGCAAGGGTTGAAGAAGGTAAAGTTGACGTGGTATATATGGATTTCAAAAGGGCATTTAAAACTGTGCCATATGACAGATTGGAGAGGAAAGTTATAGGTCATGGTGTTAGCAGGACAGTAGCAACATGGATACAAAATTGACTAAGCGATGGTAAACAAAACAATGGCCAAAGGATATTTTTCAGGCTGGAAGAAGGTTTATAGGAGTTCCTCAGGTGTTGGTATACTTCACTTTTCCTGGGGCAACTTCAAAGTTTACAGATGACATGGAACTTGGAAAAATCCTAAATTGTGAAGAGGACAGCATACAATTTCAAAACGGACTTAGACAAGTTGAAGTGGGCAATCGGTGGCAGATGAAGTTCAGTGCAGAGAACTACGAGATGATGTACTTTGAATATCAAAAGACAATATAAAATAGGGGTTAAATTCTAAAGTGGGTGCAGGAGTAGAGGGACTTGGATATGTACGTGCACAGATCATTGAAAGCGGTAGGACAGATGGACAGAGCAGAAATAAAACAGTGTTCTCTGTTTTACTAATTGTGCTCGAGTACTCTTTACTAATAAAGGGTATGGTGGCTCAGTGGTCAGCACTGCGGCCTCTCAGCACCAGGGACCTGGGTTCGATTCCAGCCTCGGGTGACTGTGTGTGGAGTTTGCACATTGACCCCATGTGGGTTTCCTCCTGGTGCTTCAGTTTCCTCCCACAATCCAAAGATGTGCAGGTTAGGTGAATTGGCCATGCTAAATTGCCCATAGCGTTCAGGGATGTGTAGGCTAGGTGCATTAGTCAGGGGTTAATACCAGAGTAATGGGGAATAGGTTTGGGTGGAATGGACTTGTTGAGTCGAAGGGCCTGTTTCCACATTGTAAAGATTCTAATTCTAATTCTAGTAAGGAGGCTACGCTGAACTTGTACAAGAGACTTGTTAGACTTCAGCAGAGTATTGCAGACAGTTGTGGGCCCCACATTATAGGAAAGGTGTGAATGCATGGAGAGTGTACAGAAGTGATTTACTGAAATAGTTCCAGGGATGAGAAACTTCAGCGGTGAGGATAGATTGAGGTTGGGACTCTCCCTGGAGAGAAGGAAGAGAGGAGATCTGAATAAGACTTTCCAAATCGTGAGCAGGCTAAATATAGAATCAAGTGTGAAGCTGTTTCTGCTGGTAAAAGAAATGAGGGGCATAGATTTGAAACGATGTGCAAATGAAGCAAGGGTAATACAAATGAAAAACTTTTTCACACAGTGAGCGGTCAGGGCATGAAATGCCCTGCCTGGAAATGTGGTCGAGGCAGGTTCAATCGAGGCATTCAAGAGGGCACTGAATGATTATTTGGAAAGAAATGGTGTGCAAGGGTATGGGGGTTAAAAAGGCAGGAGGAGATTAGCACAAAGGAGTAGAACTATTGCAAGCACGGCGGGCAGAATGGTCGTCTTCTGCATGACAGTAAGTTTGTGATTTTTGCTCAGAAGGCATTTGTCTGGGCCAGAAACCCAATCTTGGATGTCAACTACAAAAACATGGGTTGTGCTTACATGTAGGTGACACTTAAAAAGATACAAGAAAAGAAGCTGGGAATAAATGAAGTAAAATAGATCATTTTAATATTTTAGAATAAATGTGACTTCTTATAGAATCCAAGTTGATGCACCAAATTACTTCTACAGATGCCTGGACACATTTCAAAATCCTTCTATGGAGCTATTTTTCTGCCTTACTTATACTTTAAAACGAACCCTGATATATACCACCACTACAGTTTCAAAAAAAAAAAAAGGAATCACACTTAAGTCGCTTTCTCAATACATAAAAATACCCGATGTCAATATCCTTCATACCTTATTGTCGGGACACTAAAAGGATCAAATTTATCCACATTCTTGACATCGAGAGGCACTGAAATGCGTCCTGGAACAGCAACAATAATGATGAGCGGAATATACTGCACATACAGTTGAAAGTTTTTTTGTCTATCAAACTATCAAAAATGATGTGGCAACACTACAAAACATAAGTACCACAACCTTTTTATACAGCTTTGTTTAAAAAAAGACGGATGAAACAACAAGCAGTCAGATGGCCAAGGCCATGGAGGGATTTGAACACAATGAGGAGTGTTGAAATTAATCGCTTTAGTACACTCAGGTTTATATCTGGTGCCAAGACAGAAAGAGAACAAGAGAGCAAGACAGACAGAGTGAGCAAAGTTGCCAAAGATTGAGAAGTAGGATACCAAACAAACAGTTGCAGAGCACAGTCAATCTTTAGGAAAGAAAAGACGACAGGTACACAATACCTGTTTTGGGATGAACGGAGAAAGGGCTTTTCAGCAAGTGGTTGATGCCTTTACTGACGTTAATATCCAGACGGGGATAGCAGTACTGCAGCTTAATCTCTTCTAAATGGTGGTCATTCATTTGTTTGGTTAACTGTAGAAAGCAATTTGATGAATAGAAAGTTCACATTCAAAGACAACACAAGCAGGTTGTACAGCAAATGAGCTGACTTCCCAAAGACTGACTGTTATTTCAGCTGCAAATCAATTACCATCCAATGTTTTGAATAAAACCATCAACTCACTTTTGTCACAACCTGCTGGAAATCAAGCCCCGTTATTCTTGAAATCATCACAAAAGTTAAAGATTTTAATGAAAGTTTGCAAAGCCCCCAAATCACCTGTCAGATTGACCCAGGCTATTCCTTGTCATGTTTTCCTGTCAAACAGTCCTTTTTCCATTACAGTTTACGATGAAAAATATATAAAAAGGGTGTTTACAAATCTTCATGAATCTAGTCATGCAACTAAATATCAGCTGTTCACAAACTTTTTTGACTTCAAACCCTATTAACCAATGCTAAACAAACCTAGATTATTTATAAATGCATTGGCCTAACACCAGATAGAGGTGCAAAACCACTGTTCATGATCATCATATTTTACTCTCGTACAAGAGTGTCGTTACATACTGTTACCACTATAACGTAAAGATTCGGAATATATCATTTTCATTACTTGGATACTCGGGTTTTGAAGTGGACAGGACTAGGTATGGCTTGAAGTTTAATTTATATTTAAGGATTGCGTGCATTGAGAGAAGAGCTTTTTTTCAGCTGAACTGTAGTAATTTGTGTGCATTTAACATCCTTGAGGTGAACAGTTTAGTATCTTAGAATGCTAGGAGAAAATAATTGGACCATTGCTCTGCTTTGTCTCCTTTCTTTCTACAGATGTACGAGACACCCTCTGCAATAAGTGTCCTGAAACACAGGGAGACAGAGATAGAAACAAGTTATCCAGAAAGACAGTATCACTGACAAGGCCATCAAGTGTGCAGGCTTCTTTCAGAGAGAAAAAAGGTCATTGAGTAAGAATTGGCCTGACATCAGCAACGTAATTTAGCAATCTACAAAACGGTCAGGGCAGAAAGTCCTGAGTCGCTTAATAACCCATCTTAAGAAATGTGTGATCTGCGTTAGCAGTTTAAGGGTCGATAAAGTGTGGAGCTGGCAAAAGCACAGCAGGTCAAGCAGCACCAAAGGAGCAGGGGAGTTAATGTATAAAGCGATAACCTTACATCTGGGCTGGGGAAGAGGGAAGACAGCAGAGAAGTAAATATGGACGGGCTGGGGGAAAGGTGGGTGGGACATCAATATGTGGATGCAGTTGATTGTGACTGGTCAGTGCAAAGGGTGGAGCAGATACATGGGAAGGAAGATGGACAGGTTAGGTCAGGTCAAGGGGGCAGGATGGAAGAGGGGGGCTGGACCTAGAATGATTAGGGGTGGGGCTGGTGAATTCTACTTTAAGGCTGTATGGTTGCCAGATCCTGAGGCAGAGGACAAAGTGCTCTTCCTCCAGTTTGCATGTGGCCTTCATTTTAACTGTGGAGTCGGCCCAGGATGGACGTCACTGGGCAAGTTGAAATGGCTGGCAAACCAAAAGGTGGAGATGATTGGAGTGTACGGACCATAGATGTTCCCTGAACTGGTCCCAGAGTTTGTGCTAAGTCTCTCCGATGTAGAGGAGACTATATCAGGAGCAATGGATGCAATCAGGTTAGAGGAAATGCAGGCTAATTTCTGCAGGACTCGGACTGACTGATTGGGGCCTTGGACAGAGATAAGAGGGGAGATGGGAGGGCAGGATTTGCACCTCCTGCAGCCGCAGGTAAAGGTGTCAGTTGCGGAGGGGAGGTTGGAACTAACAAGAGTCACAGAACAGTCCCAGCAGAAAGTGGATAGGGGTGGGGAGGAAAATATCAATTTGATGGGGTCAGACTACATGCGGCAGAGGATAATGCACTGGATTTGGAGATTAGTGGGGTGGACTGTGAGGACCAGGGGATTCTATCCTTTCTGTGGGAGATTTCTTTGAGAGCAGAGATGTGGGAAATGGTGGAGATGCAGTGGAGAGCATTGTTACCACGCGGAAGGGAAAATTACAGTCCTTGAAGTTGGAGGACATCTCGGATGACCTGGAATGGAATTGCTCATCCTGAGCGCAGATATGGAGTGGTGGTTGGGAGTATGGAAGTGTGTCTGTGTGGGGTTGAGCTGTGGGAGTTGGTGGCTTTGAAATAGATGTTGATGCTGAGTCAGTTGTCGGACATGGAGACAGAGAGGTAGGCAAAGGTGGTCTTGGTAAACCTAAGGACAGGGTGGAAGGTGTGGGTGAAGTAGGTGAACTGTTCGAGCTATGAAGAGGCAGGAATAGTTCGGACCCATACGGTACCTGTAGCCATCCCTCTGGTTTGTAGGAAGTCGGAAGATTGAAAGGAAAAAAGTTGTAAGGGCGAGGACCAGTTCTGCTAAAGTGAATGAGAGTGTCAGTGGAGGGGAATTAGTTGGGCCTATGGGAGAGGAAGAAACCGAGTGCTTGGAGGCCCTCCTCCTGGGGAATACAGATGTAGAGTGACTGGATGTCAGTGGTGAAGATGAAATATTGGCGGCTGGGGAACTCAAAGTCAGAAACGGCAGAGGGCACGGGTGGTGTCCTGAAAGCGTGGGAAGTTTCTGGACCATAGGGGTCAGGACAAAGTTGCAATAACAGGAGAGAAGTACAATGGAGAGGAGCAGGCAGAGGCAATCAGTTGATCAGGGCAGTCAAGTGTATAAATTTTGGGTAGGAGATAGAAACAGGCAGTGCAGAGTTGGGGAACGATAAGATTGGAGGCTGTGGATGGGACATCTCCCAAGACGATGAGATTGCGGATGACCTGGGAGATGGTGGTGTGGTGATGAGAGGTCAGGTCATGATCAAGGGAGCAATAGAAAGTATCAAAGAGTTGGAGTGTGGCCTCAGCGAGGTAGAGGTCAGCGTGCCAACTACCACCACACCTCCCTTGTCAGCTGGTTTGATGGAGAGTTGGGGTTGGAGTGGAGGGCTGCACATTGCGAGGGTAAGAGGTTGGAGCGGGTAACGGGGTGGAGAAATTGAGGCAGTTCACGTGGAATGTCCTCACGTTCCACCCACTAATCTCTAAGTCTAGCTCATCATCCTCTGCCATTTCCACCACCTGTGGTCTGACCCCACCACCAAAATGATATTTCCCTCCCCACCCCTATCTGCATTCTGCAGGGACCATTTCCTCCATGACTCTCTTGTTAGGTCCACACTCCCCACCAATCTCTCCTCCACACCTGGCATCTTTTCCTGCAGCTGCAGGAGGTGAAACACCTGCCCTCACACCTCCTCTTGCCTCTGTACAAGGCCTCAAAGAATCATTCCAAATTCAGTAGAGATTTAGCTGCATTTTCCCTAACCTGATTTATTGCATCCATTTCTCCCAACATGATCTTCTCTACATCGGAGAGACCAAGCTCAAACTCAGGGACCGGATCAGGGAACAGCTATGGTCTGTACACTCCAATCAACCCCACCATGTCAACTCCCCCTCCCAAATGACAGGCTCATCCTGGGCCGACCCCACCATCAAAATACAGCCACATGCAAACTGAAGGAAGAATACCTCATCTTCCATCTTGTGAGCTTACAACCAGACAGCCTTCATGCATCCCCATCACCCAGCACTTAAACACACAGGAGGTGATAGATGTTTGGAACACTCTTCCACAAGAGCAGCAGTTGATGCTAGATCTGTTATTAGTTTTAAATCAGAGATTGATAAACTTTTGTCAACCAAAAACTTTTAAAGGATATGGGCTAAAGGCAAGTTAGGCCATCGATCAGCTATAATTGAATAGTGGAACTGGCTCAAGGGGTTGAATAGCCTACTCCTGTTCCTAAGGTGAAAAGGGTTGAACCTTCATTTCTTAAAAACTTGCAACATGACTGTTTCAAATAATTTTGTTTTGTTCCTTTGAGTTAAACTACATTGCCATCACAATAGTGAAAAAATAAAACTTGCGGCCTGTCAAGTCAGGTTTCACACTGGAGCGTGACTTATCTGGGATCTTGACACCACAAAGACAGTCCAAGTGACTCACCCAGTGCTCAGTTTTCACACCAGTGGAATGAGAAAGGAGTAACAGCAGAGCTTTATCTAACATTCACATGTTCACCAACCCAAAATGGTGGCATCAATACAATGCTCAGCAGCTAATCAGACATCCAATTTCTTGCAACTTACTTGGAATGTGTGGTTTACCACTGATGAATTAAAATGACACAGCAATTACCCTAACTACGGGATGAAATGCATTATACCCATCAACCTATATATTAGATTGTGCTCAACTGTATGTTATTCTTCATTAAGGCAAACAATCAATCAATCAGGTACTAATGAGTAATTTCTTGGGACAAATATCATCATGTATTAAATGTGGAATGCTCTAACTGCTGATATATGCCATTGCTTGAATAAAACTGCAAGATCAATAAGATACAATAACCTATTGCCTGAAAACAATCCATGGGATGGGATCAAACCACAAACCAAAACCACATTAAATTGCTAGCTTCTGCCACGGTGGCTGTTGTTGGTCAAGGTGGCACACTGTAGGTTTGGTTAACTGAGGAATGAATGCATTCTGCTGTAATATACTACTTTAAAATACTCTATTAACTCTATTTTGGTGAATGCACAAAGGACAATTGCGGTGAGTTCAGAGCTTCCAACACGGATAGAAATCCACTCGAGCTCAGCTTTGCAGTGAGAGGAGAAAGTAGAAAATATTTAAGGGTCAGACAAAATTAAATGCATCACTTTAATGCGGTCATCTCCATTTCTCAATTGCACTGCTCTTTTGAATCACACTCAGTTGTATTATCACGATTTAAGTGATGGTATGACCACTTACAGTGCGTTGCAACAATTTCCAGCGATCGGTTGCATTTCGTGCTTTGTCAAAATCTATTTGCAATCCCTCATGAAACTGTGCACGGCTGTTAAAGAAAATATCTCCATCAATTCATGTACATATTTGAACAAATTTTAAACCATGTGAAAGTATAAAGGAACTAAATTAAGCTTATCGCATCAACTCTTAAGAAAATTGAAATTGACAAGGAGCAGAATGTTAAGAATAAAATTGTTGTGCAATACTAATCCAAGAAGTTCCTGTGTTGACATTAACTGGGTCAACTTGCCCCAGTATTTTACAACAGTAATTTAAATCGCATTTTTGCATCTTTTGTGGTTACACTGTAAAACCTGATGTATCAGTCAGACCTTTGTGCATGTAGATTCCTTCGAAATACAAACTCGGTTATGAAATAGCACCATAAAATGTGGGTCCAATTTAGAGAAAGCGAAGTTCTTTTAAAAATATTCAATTAATTCTCTGGATGTGAGTGCCAATGAAGCAAGCACTTATTACCTATACTACTACTCAGCTGTATCACACTACTATGAGCCAGCTATATTGGTGTGGGACTGAAGTCAAAAATAAGTCTGGCAAGGAAAGGATGGCAAGTTTCCTTTCCTGAAGGACTGACTGAATCAGTTCCATTTTTCTCCCAACATCTTCACACTCACTTAGACATAGCAAATTTTTATTCCCAGGTTTTTCTGCCACGATGGGATTTTAACTCATGTTCCAGGTTTTGAAATTACGAGACCAGTAAAAATCACTGAACACATACAGACAAAACAAAAGCTCCAGGAGATGGAAAAGTACAGCCAAGAATTAACTTATTAGTTGACTGGAGAATGAAGTAAAAAAAAAATATTTACTTGGGTTTTGAGAATTCCTTCAGAAAGTTTAACATTAGCAAAAACCCTTCACTCTTCCACCCATTCTCTCATGGTTCAGGAGATTGGTATTTTATTGAAAAAATACAATTATATAAAAAATGATTAAAAAGAAAACTAAACACCAAGACACAAAAATAAGTTCAAAAGTTACAAATCTATTTAAGGAAGTGTTCTTTTCAATCAGTTATGGGTTAAGAATGGGAATTTGACTTTGAGGTGAAGAATATACAAGATAGGAAAAGTAGACCATTTTGGTCCCTCAAATCTCAGGTTTTTGAATTCTACATTTTCATCGAGGCTTGATAACCTAGGATTCTCCTGCAAACAAGAATCAATCCACCTCTGTCCGATAAATATTCAAACACCCTGCCTCCTAATCCATCTGTAACTTCCTTGTCTTCTAAGAAGGTATTTTCCTAGCCAACTTAGTGTTATCTGTGAATTTAGCTACCATGCCTTTACTACTCTCATGTAAGTCATTGTAAAACATTGAGGTCAGAGCACAGATCCCTGTGGGACCCCCAGTCCTCCCACCCTACCAATCAGAAAGAGACTCATATGCATACTACTTGCTGTCAACCATACTTCCATGGTGATAAGTTATCCCAAACAGCATGACTGTTGATTTTCAACAATATCTGATTGTCACCTTATCAAATGCCTGTTTTGAAAATCCAAATATAGTATGTCTACAGGTTCCCCTTCATCTACAACAAACATGACTTTCCTTTCACAAAACCACATTGATGCTCAATTACTGAGTTTTTCCTGAGTGCCTAGCTATAAAATCTCATGATTGATGCCAACACCATCACCGCAACAAACATCAAGCTAACTGGTCCAATGTCTCACTCTTGTTGAAATCAGGAGTTTCTACTTGCTACTTTTCAAACTATTAGAACTTTGCCTGTATCCAGGGAACTTAACAGCATATCCACTAGCTCATCACCCACTGATTTTCATACTCAAAGATGAAATCACCTGGACTCAGACTTGCCAGCCCACAGCTTCAACAGTTGGCTTAGTACTGCTGCCCTAGTGTTAGTAATTTTGCCAACTTCTCTTCCTTGCATCTGTTGATTTGTAGGTATGACTGAAATTTTGGTTTTATATCCTCTATAAATGAAGATAGAAACATTTTTCCATCCACCATTACCTTATCTTCCATTCCCATTCTCACCTTATTGGACCACACTTCATTTACTTTTTTCCTTATTAAATACATGTAGAACACTTAACGTCATAGAGATGTACAGCATGGAAACAGACCCTTCGATCCAACCCATCCATGCCGACCAGATATTCCAACCCAATAAGCCTGATGAAGGGCTTATGCCCGAAACATCGATTCTCCTGTTCCTTGGATGCTGCCTGACCTGCTGTGCTTTACCAGCAACACATTTTCAGCTCTGATCTCCAGCATCTGCAGACCTCACTTTCTCCCCAACCCAATCTAGTCCCATTTGCCAGCACCCAGCACATATCCCTCCAAACCCTTCCTATTCATATACCTATCCATTCTTAGCTAGCTTCCTTTGTACTCTGATTTTTT
Organism: Chiloscyllium plagiosum; assembly: GCF_004010195.1. Lineage (NCBI taxonomy): Eukaryota > Metazoa > Chordata > Chondrichthyes > Orectolobiformes > Hemiscylliidae > Chiloscyllium > Chiloscyllium plagiosum. Next base: position 9,898,719 of record NC_057752.1, read on the forward strand.
TCCTCATGACTAACCTTTTGGTTATTCTCTGGCATTTTCAACATGACAGCTCTGCCAACCATCCAACCTAAACTTTGGGTCCGCTATGTGGATGACACCTTTGTCATCACTAAACAAAAAGGAATTAGAGGAAACTTTCAGGACAATCAATAATACACTTACTGGCATAAAATTCCCCAAAGAGGAGGAAAACAACAACAAATTGCCATTCCTAGATGTCACGGTAGAGCGAACAGCCAATGGGGAACTTCAAACCAATGTCTACAGGAAAACAACACATACCGACCAAATATTGAACTACAGAAGCAATCATCCCAACATCCACAAACGAAGCTGCATTAGAATATTATTTCAATTATTCACCATACACTGCAGCATAGAGGAACTACGCAGAGCAGAGGAAAATCACCTATACAGTGCATTCAAAAAGAATGGGTACCCAATGAACATAGTCCACCGATTTCTCAGCAACAAACCCAAACAAGCAGACAAAACACGTACAGAAACCCAAGCCACTCTCCCCTACATCAAAGACATCTCAAAAATGACTGCCAGACAACTCAGACCCCTTGGCATCATGGTAGCCCACAAACCCACCAACACACCAAAACAGCAGCTAATGAACTTGAAAGACCCTATACAGACAATGAGCAAAACTAACGTCATTTACAAAGTACCATGCAAGGACTGTAACAAACACTACATTGGACAAACAGGTAGAAAACTAGCCACGAGGATACATGAACATCAACTGGCCACAAAACGACATTACCTACTCTCACTAGTATCCTTACATACGGATGAGGAAGGACACCATTTCGATTGGGACAACACATCCATCCTAGGACAAGCCAAACAGAGACACGCACGAGAATTCCTAGAAGCATGGCATCCCAACCAGAACTCTATCAACAAACTCCGAGTTAGACCCCATCTACCACCTCCTGAGAAATAGAACAGGAAATGATGTAACCACAGAAAATGATATCACCAACCCCAGGAAACCGAAACACAAATAGAAAGCGAGCCATAACACCAGTGCTTCACCAGAGGCTCACTGATGAAACCATGTCACTGTAATGGTAATCAAATCATATATGCTTACACAATGTGAGATATCAGTTAATTTACTTTATTATTGCTGTGCACATTCAGAACATGCCTTGCAATTTAATGAGACATTACCTCTTAGAACACAAGCAGGCCTGGCAGTCAGAGAATTCCAATGCGAAATGGAACAAAACTATCCAAATTTATCAACTGACAGAACTCATTAATAAATTCACCAATAAATAACAGTAGCTAGATGTCATCTAAAATCCTATACATATTAATAATCACATAAGGGGAAAACAGAAACAGATCAAGAATAGCTATTTTGGCTAATTTAGAAGGCTAGGACTAAGGGTCAGAATCTAAAAATTGGAAATGGATCGGAGTAGTGAAAACAAGAAACAATTTTGCACATAAAAACTGGAAGATTGAAACTCTCTTTCACATACAGCAAATGATGATTGGCCAATTGTTAATTTTAAAACCAGGATAGATTTTACTTCAAAAGTATCAAAGATTATGGGGGGGAAAAAATTTGGGAAGACAGAGTTGGGTGACAGGCGAACCATGATCTTAGTGCATTATAGAACAGACTAAATGGCTGACTAATTCCATATTAAATCTGGTTAACGTTGAATCAACAGCACTGACAGGATCACCACTTGTGACACTACAACTTAAACTGCAGGTCTATTTCATCCAGGTTATCTACTAGCCTCGGGGGGGAAGAGAGAAAGAGATTCACTTTAGTAGTAAGAACATGAAGTGAAAGGTATAATTCTAAGGGGGTGTGTAGGAGCTGAAGGACCTGGGTGTGTAGGTGTACAAAAGCGGGCAGGACAGCTCAAGTGTGTGGTTAATAAAGCACACAACATCCTGGGCCTCATTAATAGCAGCATGGAATAGAGGGCAAGGAGGATATGTTAAACTTGCACAAAATACTACTTTGGCCTCAACTTTAGGTCTGTCCAGTTTTGGGTACCACACTTCAGGAAGGATGCAAAGGCACTAGAGGGAATGCAGAAAGGGATCGGATTACCTGTAAGGGCAGCACGGTGGCTCAGTGGTTAGCACTGCTACCTCACAGCGCCAGGGACCCATGTTCAACTCCAGCCTTGGGCAACTGTCTGTGTGGAGTGAGCACATTCTCCCCTGGTCTGTGTGGGTTTCTTCCAGGTGCACGGGTTTCCTCCCACAGTCCAAAGATGTGCAGATTAGGTGGATTGGCCATGCTAAACGGCTCATGGTGTTCAGGGATGTGCAAGCTAGTAAATGTAAACTAAAAGTAACAGGGTAGGGGAATGGGTCTGGGTGGGATACTCCTCGGAGGGTCGGTGTGAACTTGTTGGGCCAAAATGGTCTGTTTCCACAAATTAGGGATTCTATGGTGAAAAGATTGAAGAACGTCCCACGGATGAGGAACAAATCAGTTACATAAATTAGGCAAGTTGGGACGGATATCTTGAAGAGCTGGTTAAGAGGAGATTAGATAGATGCATTCAAAATCAAGAGGGTACTGGGAAGAGTATGTCAGGAGAAATTGTTCTCAAAAGGAAGGATTGAGAACCAGAGGCACACTTATGGTGATTGGCAAAAGAAGCAACGGCAACACGAGGAGAAACTTCTTCATACAGCGAGTGATTAGGATTCATGGTGGATCAAGGCTTCCAAGAACAATTGGATTATCTATAAAGAAAGAATATGCTGGGTTACAGGGAGATGATGGGAAAGTGGCACTATATCAGTTGCCTATGCGGACAGCCAGCACAGACAAAATAGGCAAAGTGACCTCCTAAGCTGTAACAATCTAGAAATTCTGAAAAGACAATTACTGCTCCTATCTGGACTAGATCCAAAGTATAAGCCCAGGGACAGGATAGCAATATGGAGATATTAATCCAAGAAACCTTTTACTTATACCAATTAAAAACAAGAAAGTGAACGATAGATTCATCAAAAATGTACCAATTCCCATCAAAGGATATCATCAGGGACCAGAGCTAAGACTTTCTGCCAAGTTTCTTTACTGCCAAAGACATCTTGTTTATTCAGAACGTAGTCTTCAAAATAGCTATCAATCACAGTGATAGATTCCCTACAAATAGAGCAAAAACAACATAATTAGCAATCATTAATAAATCACCCCCAGCCCACTATCCAGATCACTGCATTGCAAGCAGAAAATTACTTTCATACACCTGGGCTTCCAGACTGCCAAAGATCAAATTCAGCACACTGCTAATTATCAACTACTTTATGCTCCCCACGAATGAGATTTCACTTATTCAATACACAATATACAGAACCTTTGACTCACTGAGCAACACTGCAAGCAATTTGAGTGCACTGTATAATAAAAGGTTTTGTGTGCACACACCTCAGTCCAAGAAAACACCAGAGAAAAACAAATGCTGGAGCCATAATATCCAGTCTCATAATTGCCACAAAGCTAAGGTTTTGATCAACAGCCTTGAATAAATTAGTCTTTGATCTCACCAAGTGGTTAATCAAACGTAAAAGCACATACTTTTAGTAGGATAATGCAGTTTTAAATGGTATAATGACCCCATAGTTGCATGAGTGATCAACTACAGATGGATACATTCAAACGTCTTCATAAAGACTTGCACCTCAACACATCCAAAATGCTTCACAGCCAGTGGAGTATTTTTCAGTGTAATCACAGCCACAATACAAGGAAATCCAGAAGTCAATTTATACAAGGCAAACACCAATGGAGATAATGATTAGATCTGCCTTTTTCATGTCAATTTGAAGGAGAAGTATTGGCAAGGTCACGAAGGATAACACCCTTGCTCTTTTTTGGTTAGTGCCATCAGATCTTTTGCATCCACTCAAGAGGGCAGTTTCAATGTTCTCATCCCAAAGAAAATACCTCTAATAAAAACGTCTGACTTTGTGGTTAAATATCAGGTGGGGCTTGAACACATGACCAGGACAGAATGAAATAAGAATGGTTTAAAATTAATCCACAAAACAAGGTTAATATAACGACATGTAACAAAGCCATTTTTTAAACTCCAGTGTACTCACTGAATAGAAGGATGAATGGGACTATTCAAACGTACTTTCTTGATTGTATCCGTTCCACCCTGTAAAACGGTCAGCAACATTTGGCATTATAAACAGATGGCAGAATGGATACATCCTACTTTTTATCTAAAAGAGCAACTAATCTCACGGCTGAGAAGATACCTACCTTGACCACACTCAGGTACTCTGCAACAGCGGACCGAGCTGCCTGGGAAAGTTTCCGTGCACTGTCATCACAGACCCAGCAATGGACCCCTCTTCGGCCAGAGTACACCCAGAGACGGTGTTGAAACCCAAAGTCCTCTGTGATGCAAACAAGGGAATCTGCATTATATAGACGGTTGAGAATCTATGAAATTTAATTTCAGAATATGTGCACCACTGCATCTCTGTTACTAAAGGAATACCTTCAAGAACAATATTGTATATTAGGTCCAACCTGATAGGCCACCCGCATCAAGTTATTCTGAACAGTACACTTGTTGCTGGTGATCATTCACAAGCTCAGCACCCAGGAAAGCACTATGTTGAGACTTCCACATAGGAAGAGACAAGTCATCTCAGCAAACTTCATGGAGAGCCCAGGCAGAATGGGAGAACATCATGTTCCTGTTGCTTAACTTCAGGAAAGCAATAAAGATAGTTGCACAAGTGGTTATCAAGCACCTCTGGGATGTTTTTTTAAAAATTATTAATTCACAGGATGTGGGCATTGCTGGCTAGGCCAGCATTTATTGACCATGGCTAGTTGCCCAAAGGGCAGTTGTGAGTCAATCACATTACTGTGGGTCTGGAGTCACATGTAGGCCAGACCAGGTAAAAAAGGACACCAGTGAACTCAGTGGGTTTTCCTGACAATTGACAATGGTTTCATTGTCATCATTAGACTTTTAGTTTCAGATTTTGAATGCAAATTTTTCCATCTGCCATGGTAGGATTCAAACCCAGTTGTCTACAGCGTTACCCGAGGCTCCAGATAACCAGTCTCATGATAATACCACAAATCCATTTCTTTTGGGGAGGTAGAGTGAATGTGTTTCGAAAAGTTAGTACTGTTTTAACTTTTACCAGTAATTGAAATCAGCATCGATCCAAAGCTCAGAAACAAAGTATTTCCACAGAGTTAAAGTGCTTGCTGTTGTGCTGGCCCAGATGGACCAAACAACCCAAAGACTCGAACTATCCTCAGGTTGACTCAATTTAACTCAAGCAGTATTCAGCATGTTACAACTAACCTTAACGCTCTGGTGGCAAGGGAGAGATCAGCATCAAAGAAAGCAAAATAGGTAGTGTTCAAGTTTCCAAAAATTATTCATGTACTCCTTTGGAACATGAGATGCGTGGTCCACAGACAGGTGCTCAAGAACAGAGACTGCTAATCCATGAATCGAGAGGTTGTAGCGCACTATGGAACCATAGTGCAGAACAAGTCAGTACTTTTAGGAGAAAAGAATTGAGCAAAGGCAGGAAGCAGAATTACTGGGGGGAGGAGGAGAAAAGAAGTAATTTAACCTTCCAATGCTCTGTCCAGAATCTTGATAGCAATCGTCATTAGTGTCCAGCACTTGTGACAAATATCTGCAGAGCTAAAGAATATAAATAACTCAACAATTTTTTTCTGAATAATCTTGAACATTATTATAAAATACATGCTTTGATTGTTATCTACATGAGATATTCAAAAAAGTAAAATATAAGCATAACAAGCCCAGAGAACCCTGGACAAAAAAGGAAGGAAGGCTTTTAGTAGATACAAAGGCAGTAAACCAATTAAGGCACTCGTAGGGTATATAAAGAGCTGGGGGAGCTTAAGAAAGCAATTGGGAGAGCAAAGAGGCAGCATGGAAAGACATTGGTGGGTAAGATTAGAGAATACCGTGGGATTCTCCATGTATATTCAGGAGAAGAGGATAACCAGGGAATGAGTAGGGCTCATTAGGACCCAAGACTACAATCTGTGCATGGAGCTGGAGGACACTGGTGGTGTGTTAAACGAGTACTTCACACCTGTCCTCCTTCAGGAGGAGGATGGAGGTATAGAATTTAGGAAGAGGAATAAAGAGGCTCTTCAGCAGGTTGACATAGGAAGTGAGGAGATATTGGAGGTTTTGGTGGGCTTAAAAGTGGCCCAAACTTTTAATTTTTCTCTCGCCACAGGGAAGTGCTACAAGACGGTTGACTGCTAATGTGGTTCCATTTTTCAATAATAGGCCAGTAGAAATAAACCAGGGAATTACAGATCAGATCAGTGAGTCTTACATCAGTGGTAGGGAAAGTGTTGATGAAAATTCTGAAGAAGGAGAGAATTAATCTCCACTCAGAGGGGCAAGGTTTGATCAGAGATAATCAACATGGCTTTGTCAGAGGAAGGCCTTTTGTAACAAATTTGATTAAACTTTTCAAAAAGGTGACGAGGAGTGACGAGATGAGGATTGTGCATTTGATGTAGTTTATAAGATTTCAGTGAAGCCTTTGGACAAGGTCCCACAGGGATCCAGAATAGCTTGGCAAGTTGGATCCAAAATTGGCTTAGTGATAGGATACAGAGGTGGTGGTAGAAGTTTGTCTGCATAAATGGAGGCCGGTTTCCAGGGGTGTACCACAGCAATCAGTGCTGTGTCCCTTATCGTTCATGTGATCTACTTGGGGGAAGTAAGTAGATTTGTAGATGATACAAAGATTGACTGGGTAATTAGTGAAGGAGAAGGTCTCAGGTTACAGGAAGATCTCGGTGGGTTGGTCAGTTGGTAGATCACTGACAGATAGAATTTAACCCTGAAAAATGAGTGGTGATGTACTTTGGAAGCAGTAACACCACAAGGGAGTACTCGACGAATGACACTATAAAGCTCAGAGTAATAAAAGGGATGTTTGTCCACAGATCCCTGAAGGCAGCAGGACAGGTTAACAAGACATGACACATGCACGCCTTTATCAGCTAGGGGATAGATTATAAAGATCAGGGAGGTTATATTGCAGGTTGTTAAAAAACAAAATTTTGGTTAGGCCACAGCTGCAGAACTGTGTGTAGTTCTGGTTGTGTCACTAGAGGATGTGACTGCCTTGGAAGGGGAGGGGAGGGGAGGGGAGGGGAGGCAGAGTAGATTCACCAGGATGGTGCATTTTAGCAGTGAAGAGGCTGGATAAGCTCAGGTTGTTTTCTTTGAAGCAGAGAAGGTTGAGGGGTGACCTGATTAAAGTGCACAAGATTAGAAGGGGCATGGACAAGGTGAATAGGAAACAGCTGTTTCCCTTAGTTGATGGATCAACAACAAGGAGCCATAATTCTACGGTGAAGGACTGGAAGTTGAGAGTGGATTTAAGGAAACTTCTTTTACCCAGAGGGTAGTGGGAATCTGGAATGCCCTACCCGGGAAAAGTAGAACACATAACCTTTAAAAACTATTAGATAAATCACTTAACGTCATAACATTCAAGGACTAGTGGAGTTGGGTTGGCATAGACTCAATGGCTCGAAAGACCTCTTCTGAGCTGTATGACTCTAAGACATTAGGAAAAGCAAACTATGACAAACTAATAAGCTATCTTTTTTCCCCCACCTTAAAACAAGCATGTAACAGTTTTTAAAAAATTATAAGCAGTGAAATTCTTCATTGACCCATAAACTATTCAAAATCTAAATCAAAATCTCATAAAATGGAACTCAAAGCTCTGCTGGTTTCTAACATTCCAAATTAATTGAGAGCTTGTGCTGTGTATACGTCTTCTAAATAACTGCATAATCCTCATTTTTGAATCTTCAATTTCTGATGAAACCACATAATAGAAAATCTAACACGTCTCTGTCAGTGAAGTTTTACAACTCACAGGAAACCTCAAAAAGCTCCTGGTTGAACATATTTATCTTGCACAAAAGAAGCATTTGTAATTTTAAAATTACTTTAAACTAACTGCGTTCGTTATACACTGGAGTACCTCAACATCCTTGGTCAACAGTTTTACTGTCAGGATAAGGGAAATGCTTTTAGCAGTGTTAATGCAGATTCAGTGCTCTTCTGCAGCCCAAATTACAAGTGTGAAAAACATAAAAGCAACTTTCCCCAGTTCTGACAAAAAATGTTATTAACCCAAAACATTAATTATGTTTTGTTTCTCACAGATGCTGCCACACTTGATGACTGTTGCCAACACCTTAACAACTCAGGTTTAGCACCACATAGCCAAAACAAAAGTTCAAAACATCAACATACCTGCAACAGGTTCGAACATCATCATAGTCTGTCATGTCAATATCAAAAACCAGCTCTTTACTCTCAGCATGGAAGGTTCCTGACTTCATAGAATTGTGCTGGCTTGGCTACAAAAGAAACACTTTACAGTTATGAACTGATGGTAAGATTCCCACCCTACGTCATTAATTTTTATTGTCTCTCTTCTCTTCATCCAGAATTTTTAACATTTTTGCAACATATGATACCAGGTGCCATCTGACTCTTGGTTAATTGGCCATTATTAACAACTGATTCTTCACAGCTTTTCCAATCTGTCTTATTGTGCAGCTACCCCGGAGAACAAACATCGACAGAAAGGCATCTAATATTGGTTCCTTAACTGCAATCAGGATTTCCCTTTACAATGCTTTCTCCCTTTACCCAGGGGCAATGAAAGCTACTGCATTCCATAATCCACTACCCAGGCTACAAGGTTTTCTTTACTGGATGTGATCACTAGCCAGCTCAGGTATTTTTACCCATCTCAGACTGTTCTGGAAAAGGTGGTCAGCTATTAAATATCAACCTGCAAATAATTCCAACACATACCAATAACAGCTCATATCATCAGACATGGCATGGCATGGCAAGAAGGTTGGAGCCTCTACCAATATTATTCATAGCTCCAGATCATGCAAAACACGCACATCGCCACAGCCGCTCACACTGAGTGACTTGGAAGATCTCTTGAGATTTCATGAACTGGCTTTGACTGAAAATCATTCAAAATGTTTTTAAAACATCTTCACTCTTTTCACAACACAACACATTCAGCGAGTATAAAATGAACACTGACCAAAGGTCAAAGAACAGGAATATTAATTTGTCTTCTCTCTCAACACTTGCAGCCAGACATTCTAAATATTTCCAACATTATCCATATTTTTACAGTAAAAAAAAACCCCCCACCAATTCCTGGAATATAACTACATTGATTTCTTTCTTAAATTTGTAGATCATGGTAGTCTCTTATTCACCATTTATAATTGGAGCCATCTGAGGTATTGAATATAAAAAAGTTACCTTGTTTGAGTAAACAGCTCCAATGTCAACCTTATAAGGAACCATTTTCTGCATTTCTTTCTCCAGTTCATTTTGATTATTGAAAGACAGATAACGCACGTAGATATCATCTTTCAGGGTGAAGGAGAATTCTCGATTCTGGAAATAGGTCTTGAAGACTGTTGACACAAAGAAAGTGTATCTATCTAACTGATAGATTTGAGTGTAAAACACCACCCTAGGGATGCACTCTCTTAGAATGAGTCTTTAGCTTATTTAACATAACAGGATGTCTTCTAACTTTCTGTGCGACACAGACTTCATTTTTAAAGAATTTCATTCACCGCTGGCAGACACAATCATCTATATTTCACCATACTTGTTGAGTTCCAAGTGTTTGTATTCCTAACCTAATCTATATTTGGGAGAGGAAAAATATAATTCATTTAAGGCTGGATGTTTTTACATAGGTCTGGAGAGCATTTTCAAATGCATGGTAGGCAGCACGGTGGCACAGTGGTTAGCACTGTTGCCTCACAGCGCCAGAGACCCGGGTTCAATTCCCGCCTCAGGCGACTGACTGTGTGGAGTTTGCACGTTCTCCCCGTGTCTGCGTGGGTTTCCTCCGGGTGCTCCGGTTTCCTCCCACAGTCCAAAGATGTGCAGGTCAGGTGAATTGGCCATGCTAAATTGCCCGTAGTGTTAGGTATAGGGGTAAATGTAGGGGTATGGGTGGGTTGCGCTTCAGCGGGTCGGTGTGGACTTGTTGGGCCGAAGGGCCAACAATGTAATCTAATCTAATCAAGATTATAGTGAAATCCCAATTGCAATAGTTGTGTGCACTGTGTCATAAATGCTCATAAGACTGTATTTATTACCCATGTCTCATTACCTTGGTTGTGTTTTCGTAAAGTTACTAAGTGACTGAAACAACTTTAAACAGCATTAGTCAACCATTATCTGGGGCTAGAGATAGAAAAGCTAGGTTCCTTTCATTATAAGGTACTGGTGAGCTGGTTGCACTGTTAACAGCAAGAAATGCACTTATTAGTTTTTCCTGCTACCAGCCTACAACAGATTAGTTGAAAACAAAGTTACATTTGAACAATGCGAATGGTGCCTTAGACGAGCTCTGAAGCTTCAAGAGATGCTATTGAGCGCACAAAACCCGTGTAAAACTACACAATTCTGAAATGCTGTATAAACGACAGCAAGCTCAGGGTCGCATTTGAGTAACCTTGTGGCAGAAGCATTGATTTAAATGCAATTCTTGCCAATAAGTTATTTCAGTTTCTTTCCAACAATTTTGCTTCTTTTTGGGTGGGAGGGAAGAAGTCAAAATTCGTGAGTTTTGCAGCAACTTACAGTAGTCAAAGTAAGACAACAATTAGTGCGATGTTTTCACATACTCTCAAGCACATACCAAAATGCCGAACTTTCTGGCATGATTAATCTATTTAATTAGTTCATTTATACTTTTTAACGGGAGAATTACAAAGTAGCAATTAAATGCATTTAGTCTAAGTTTGCATAAATACCAAAACGCAGGGAAACAAGTTCATTCAGTTTTACCCAAGTCAAGGAAGAAAATCTTTCACATAACATTAAAGCAGCAAAATGAACTTAGAAAAAAAATTCCTCCTTACCACCACCATAACTTAACCACCTGAAGTATTGGGAATATGGGAAAAGACGTCTATAATAAATGGGCAGCAAATCTGGTAATTCAGCCGCATCATACTGATTCCCTTCGGGCGCCATTTCTTTTGTCGAAAAAGGCGCGGAAAAGCTGTCACCCAGAAACCCTGGCGCCACACACACCGAAAATAGCCTAACAGGCTTGCTGGGAGTTGTAGTTTATAAAGCTCGTGTGCGTCTTTCCGCCTTTGAAAGGGTATCTTAAAAAAAATTATTGACGTCTTTTGATTATTGTTTTTCATTCCTCTTTTTACAAGATCACTAAAATTGTACATTTTAATGCCGAAATGTTCGATCATGTCGTAGGATAGTGAAGGCAGCGTTTGGTATGCTTTCCTTTATTGGTCAGAGTATTGAGTACAGGAGTTGGAAGGTCATTTTGCAGCTGTACAGGACATTGGTTAGGCCACTTTTGGAATATTGCATGCAATTCTGGTCTCCTTCCTATCCGAAAGATGTTGTGAAACTTGAAAGTGTGGGATATAGGTAAATTAATGTTACTTCTGCAATTCTGCAATTATAATTGATTATACAAAAACTAAATGAACTCACACCAGTGTGTAATTGTTTCAGCCAAGAGTTGAATCAACAAGAATGGAAACTATGTGGAGGAAATATATAATTGTTTTTGTATTAGCTAAAATTGTATGCCAGCATGAAAAGTGATTGCAAAACAATGGCAGATATTATGGGCAAATAGATAAGATGTTGTGAGGGGATGGAGTTAGGCTAGATACACGCCTGTACAAACAGTAGGTATAAACATCTGTTTCCCACTTTTACAGAGACACAGGAACAAACCCTAATTAAAGAGGTCATGGGGATCAGAGTGGCTTCAGGAGAAGCCCAGATGGAAAGAGTAGATTCTGATGAAGAAAGAATATGCCTAACAATGACCTGCAGTGGGATGAGGTCAAACGGCCTTGTGAGGCCAGAAATAAGCATTTTGTCACAGACAAGGCCGGATAAGGCAAGAGATAAGCAGGAGTGGTGGGACCAGTCTTAGGGAAGTGGAGGATGTAAACGGGGGGAAACAATGAAATAAGAAAACAATATGTAGGAACCAAATTATATAAATATCGAGAGTTTGTTGAATTTGGTGTGTATGTCCTCTGCCTTATAGGCACTGGACATCACACCCACTTGCAAGTGTAAAAATAAAGGGCACTACTGATTCAGATTTTGTCTCTGACTGCAATTATTGAAGTGTGTGAGCTTTGTTTCTCACAATTGGGGACTGTCCGGGATTTTCTTCCATCGCTGGGAGGAGTGGCTGACCTTGGACACTGGGAAGATGCGTCCCATTCCCCATTGAGGAGCGGTCTCGTGTCCTGGTTTGGTCCGCTCCCTTGGGCGACTGGTACGGATCCCACAAGAGAGACATCTGAATCAGACAGTGAGAGAAGGTCGATAGAAAATACGGCAAAAAGGGGCCAGGCAACTCTGTGCACAGACCAAGGTAAGAAAATTGACTTTTAAGTATTGCCTTGGTGGCCGGGATTGAGTTTTAGTAGTTAATAAGGGACTAACGAAGGAACTCAATATGGGTTGTGCCGTGGGTAAGGAAAAAGCCTCCGGGAAAACAAAAGAAGAAAAAGGCAATGGAAATGGAGGCGGGGTCCCTTACAACATACCTCCAGAAAGTCCTTTGGGCAGGGTGTTGTGGAATTGGCAAAATAATACTTGTACAAGGGAAAAAGATGATTAAATATTGTTGCTTTGTATGGACTAAGGAATCCATTCTTCGTCCCGCCATCTTCTGGCCAAAATATAGGTCGGACGAAGAATGGGTTTGTAAATATCTGAATTTATTTGTCAATGAGTGAGAGAGAGAGAATGAAAAGAGCTGTACAGCTGGTAGAACGTTTAACCCTTTGTGATTTAGTTTGAATGAACATTTGTTTGTTGGTGATTGAATGTTTGTACTTTATTCCCTGGAGCTTGAGTTCCAGGACTGTTTTGAATCTGATTTTTATTATGGAAACTTAACATGATTTCTTTTAAGGTTAAGGATTCTATAGAGATTATGAAAAAAAAATGGTGATAACTCCTGTTCTTTTTACAGCTCATGACTGCCTTACTATCAGTTTCTAACTAATCTCTTTTATCTTTACATAAAAGCGATTTATGGAGGACAGTTGAAGTTTCAGTTCAACATTAGATTGTAGTAAAAAACGAAACTCCTATGGTTAATATCTGTGACCTTGGAGTCAGCCATTGTTCATGCATTAGAAGTTTTTTTTAAACTTGAGTAGACAAATTCTTTTAAGGCAGCTCTGATTATTTCACGACCTATAGTATTGTAATTGAGCAACGATTGGTCAGGACTACTTAAGAAAACTAATTTTGGATTTAAATTAAGGGACTAAAACTGGATGATTACAGTGGATTTCAAAATTGGGAACTGTATGCATTTTACATTTTAAATATTAAATACTGAATAAATGAATGTAAATATATAAATATATTCACAAGTTAGGAACAGGCTTTAAAAGTTAGTCAAGCATGAATTGATGAATTGGTGTTTGAAGTTATGGGGAGCTAGAAATAGTGCAATATTTCTTTAAGAAAAAAAAAGGAAGAACATAACGACTTATCCCCTTTGGGAGGTACCAATAGGGGACAAAGAGATTAGGTTTGTAAGTGCCCCCCTCACCAGTGGGGAGGTCAGAACATTTAAAAAGGCAATGAAGGTCCTGGTTGAGGATCCGGTAGGGTTGTTTGAACAAATTGATCAATTTTTGGGGCCCAGTCTGTATACCTGGGCTGAGTTAATGTCTATTTTGAATATACTATTTACTGGGGAAGAAAGGGGACTTATACGAGGAGCCGCCATTAAAATATGGGACAGGGAATACCCGATTGGAGATGGGCATGCTGGACAGGGAGAGGTGAAGTTTCCCCTCAGAGATCCCCAGTGGGAAAACCAAAACCCGGAGCATAGAGAAGAAATGAGGGAATTGAAAGACCTGATTCTAAAAGGAATAAGAGAGGCAGTTCCGAAGTCGCAGAATCTGACTAAAGCCTTTGAAGTTAGACAGGAGAAAGATGAGACGCCTTCAGCTTTCTTGCAAAGATTAAGGGACTCAATGCGGAAATACTCTGGAATGAACCCTGAGGACCCAGTGGCACAGGGTCTATTGAAAGTACATTTTGTGACAAAAGCATGGCCAGCTATACAGAGAAAGATACAGAAGATAGAAGGATGGAGCGAAAAACCATTAGATGAATTGTTGAGAGAGGCACAGAAAGTGTTTGTAAAAAGGGAGGATGAGAGACAAAAACAGAAGGCGAAAATGATGGTAGCTAC